>NC_137020.1:18307709-18392709 GCF_032717465.1 Coenobita brevimanus | reverse complement strand
AGGGCGGAAGTGAAGTTGGCAGGGGAGTAAAAGATAAAAATGGTAGATTACTAAAGCAGAAGGGAGAAAAAGTGAGCAGATGGAGAGAATACTTTAAGGAACTGTTGAACATAGAGGATGGAAGTAATGTGAGTATAAGTGGCTGGGGAATGGCTGGGAGAATGAGGGAGGTGAGAAGACAGGAAGATATCAGTAGGACAGAAGTTGTGGAAGCAATGAAGAAAGTTGACTGGGGAAAGCCCCAGGAATTGATGGAGTGTGTGGTGAAATGCTGAAGCATGGGGGAGAGATAGTAATAGAATGGATGTGGAAGATGTGCACATTGGCCTGGGAGGAAGGTAGAGTCCCGGAGGATTTGAAGTCAGGTATAATTATTCCGTTGTACAAAGGAAAAGGGGAAAAAGAAGTGTGTTGTAATTATAGGGGCATTTGTCTTCTTAGTATAATAGGAAAAGTGTATGGTAGGATACTAATTGACAGAGTTAGAGAAAGAACAGAGGAATTAGTTGGAGAAGAACAGGGAGGCTTTAGGAAGGGAAGAGGTTGTGTAGATCAGATATTCATTCCTAGATCTTTAGTGGAAAAGTTTCTAGAGAAGGGAAAGAAGTTGTAAGCGGCTTTCATGGATTTGGAGAAAGCATATGACAGGATCGATAGACAAGGATTGTGGAAAGTATTAAGAATATGTGGAGTAGATGGGAAGTTGTTGAATGCTGTGAAGAGTATGTATGATGGTGCTAAGGCTGCAGTGCGTGTGGATGGTGAACTTAGTGAATTTTTCTCTTTGAAGGTTGTGTTGAAACAGGGATGTGTCATGTCTCCATGGTTGTTCAATCTGTACATCGATGGGGTAATAGAGGAGGTACAAGGTAGGGTAGTGGATGTTGGAGTGGCCCTGGTGAGAGAGGGTAGTGTTTGAAAACTCCCTGTACTGTTGTTTGCAGATGATACTGTGTTGTTGAGTGAAGACGAATGGGAGCTGCAGGGCTTGGTGGATGAGTTTGGGAGAGTGTGTAAGAAACGGAATTTAAAGGTGAATGTAAGGAAGAGTAAAGTGATGGTCTTTGAGAGAGGTGAAGTCAGTGAATGCACAGCGAGGTTGGATGGTGAGGAATTGAAAATTTGAGTACGTTTAAGTACTTGGGTAGTGTGATGAGTAAGGATGGAGGTTTGGAGGGTGAAGTGCTTGAAAGGGCACAACAGAGAAGAAAGGTTGCTGGTTCCTTGAAAGCAGTGATAAGAAACAGGGAAGTGAGCATAGAAGTGAATAAGTTACTACATGACAGTATTGTGATACCAACTCTAACGTATGGAAGTGAAGCTTGGACGTTGTTGGAACGACACAAGTCAAGAGTGAGAGCAGTGGAAGTGAGTTATTTAAAAGGAGCCTGTGGAGTCACATGGAGAGACAGGCTGACAAATGAGGATATAAAGGAGCATTGTGGTGTGGATGTGGATGTGATAGGAAGCATTAGGAGGTATACACTGAGGTGGTTTGGGCATGTGGAGAGGATGGAGGGTCAAAGACTGACGAAGAGAGTGTATGTGAGTGAGGTGGAGGGGGAAAGAGGGAGGGGGAGGCCGAGGATGAGATGGAGAGATGGGGTGGAGAGGTATATGAGAGAGGGGGGTGTGAGTTGGGAGCAGGGGAGTGAAATGGCGGGGGACAGGGCGACTTGGAGGCGATTTGTTTGTGGCCACCCCAAACGGGATTGAGGCGTCTGGCAATAGATAGATAGATAGATAGTTATTATTTTATGTACTGTGTATGTTAGTTATGTTGGTATAGGTAGAGTACATTCCAGAATGCCCTAGAATATCAGAATAATTGCCGAACAATATTGGAGAATTCGGACAAAGTATGGTAATAGTCCGGGGATTGGTATGTGGGGCCGGACTTTTGGGATTCCCGTACTGGTCTCCCCCCCCCTTCTCTCTTTTAGTCCGGGAAATCGAGGAGAGTCGAGTGTATATATATATATATATATATATATATATATATATATATGTATCCCATTGGATCCAAGAGCTGCTGGGTGAGGCACTGTTCCACTCTTTTAGTCCAGGAAATCGAGGAGAGTCGTTGTATTAGGTTTTCCTACTACCTCCGCTGATTCTCTTAGTACTTTTGTTAGTCTGTTATTCAGATCATCAATGTCACATTCAAATTACTTGGAGCCTGAAATTTGTTCCTTATTTCTAACTTAAAGGATACTTTCTTTTTTACTTGTATTTAGCATATCTTTTTATCTTTAATCTTCTTTATCTGGTTGTGAAACACAACCATCTATGGTCACTTCCTATATTTCCTATGTTGGTAACTGTGACATTTGTGATCGTGTTATTCTTTAATGCTATAATAAAGTTTATTTCATTCTTTGTTTCTCCATTTGAGCTTCTCCAGGTCCACTTTCTCCCTGTTCTTTTGTGAAAGAATGTGTTGATTATTCTCATGTTCTACATTTCAGCAAAATTTACCTCCATTTCTCCTCTTTCATTCCTTTCTCCCACTCCAAATTTTCCCATACATGCTTCGCCATCTTTTGATTTGCCAGCTTTTGCACTGAAGTCTCCCCTGAGTATAGTACGAGTATATGTGGTCTTTTCTTCTTTCATAATCTTGGAGATGTCATTATAGAATGTTTTTTATTTCTTCATCTGAGCTTTGAGAAGTTGGTGCATATATAGTACTTGTATTACTTTCAGGGTATATTTTTTGCATAGCCTAATTACAACCAATGCTGCTCTGTTAGATACACTGCTGAATTTAACTTATTTACTCAGTGTATAAAAAAGAAAAATTCCAGAAACATGGTGTACTGCAATAGTTATTTTACTTTACAAAAAAATGTGACACAAAAGATCTTATTAACTATCGACCCGTTAGTTTACAAACTCTTCAGTGAAGTCCTTACGAACAGAATACGGACAAATTTGGAGGAAAACCAACTTCTTGAGCAGGCAGGATTCCGAACCGCGTATTCGACTACTGATCATCTACACACAATGAACCAGCTCACTGAGAAAACTACAGAATATGATAAACCACGGTGCTTAGGTTTTGTTGATTAAGAAGAGGCTCTCGACTCAGTGGAGCACATAGCAATTATAAATTCATTGCGAGAACAAGGAGTAAATGAAAACATTGTAAAACTGCTCTAAAACATATATAAAGAGGGAACTGCTACTGTTAAATTACGTAAGGACCTGGAAAATATAAAGATTGAGAAGGGCTTGCGTCAGGGAGATACAATTTCACCAAAATTATTTACAGCATGCTTAGAAAGTATTTTCAGAAAGCTAGAATGGGAAAACAAAGGAGTGATAATAGATTGAGGAAAGCTAAACCTTTTAAGATTTACAAATGACATTGTTCTAATCTCAGAAAGGGGACAGACATTGCAAGAAATGTTAAACGACCTGAATAGAGAAAACCTCAGTAGGGCTAAAGATGAACCGGAGTAAAACTCACGTTTAATCCACCAACTCGGAAGAGCGTCATCAGAATATGCAAAGAAATTCTTGAAGAAGTCTAGGAGTACAATTATTTGGGGCAAATGCTAAAATTAAAGAAAGATCATGATAGCGAAATAAAAAGACGCATTACAATTGGACAGAAAACTTTCGGTAAACATAGAGACATTATGAAAAGTAGCTTGCCAGTTTGTATGAAACGAAAAGTATATAACGAATATATAAGTCCAGCAATGACGTATGGTTGTGAGATCTGGAAACTGAGAAAATCGATGGAAAATAAATTACTCCGTTCTCAGAGAGCAACGGAAAGGTCATTGTTGGGAATATCTTTAAGAGACAGGAAAAGATCACCTTGGGTGAGAGAGCAGACTAAAGTCAAAGATATTATAGAAGTTATAAAAGGAAGAGAAATGGAGGTGGGCAGGCCATATACCAAGAATAAGGGATAACCGATGAGGCAAGAGGCTGACTGACTGGACACCAAGAGATTGTAAGCGTAACAGAAAAAGGCCTGAGAGGAGGTGGAGAGATGAGATAGAAAACTCTGCAGGGAAAACATGGCAAGATTGGCTCAGTCAAGGAATTCGTGGAGAAGGCTCGGGGAGGCCTTTGTTCAGCAGTGGACTTGTAATGGCTGAAGATGATGATGGAAAGGTCATTGTTGAGAATATCTTTAAGAGCCATGAAAAGTTCAACCTGGGTGAAAGAGCAGACAAAAGTCAAAATTATTATAGAAGTTATAAAAGAACAGAAATGGAGGTGGCAGGCCATGTAGCAAGAATAAAGGATAACCGATGAATAAAGAGGCTGACTGCCTGGACACCAAGATATTGTAAGCATAGCAGAAAAAGGCCAGAGAGGAGGTGGAGAGATGAGATAAAGAACTCTGCAGGGAAAACGTGGCAAAGACTGGCTCAGTCAAGGAATTCGTGAAGAAGGTTGGGGGAGGCCTTTGTTCAGCGTGGACTTGTAATGACTGAAGATGATGATGATATATATATATATATATATATATATATATATATATATATATATATATATATTGTTACGGAACAGAGAAAGATAATGTACACTTTAAGTGAGAATACTAAAAATCATTACTGTCCCGTAAAGTTCCAGGTTCAAAACAAAAGAGTTAGGTAAAATTACAAGTTAAAGTTTAATGCTCAAACTAACAACAAAACATTCAGGACTCATAAGGATAATGTAATGGCAAAAAACAGGTTAAATATATGGTTAACTGCAATAGCCTCTATTAACACGAAATTAGCATGAGTAAATTTATCTAAGTCAGCCCTGATAAAATGAAAATACTAGATAATACTCAGTGAATGCAAGATATATTATTACAGATGCAAAATATTATTAACAATGACTGACAAAAACACATGAATCACAAAAACCTCACTAGGCCTAAGAATTAACAACTTGTGCTACACAGTACAAGAAAAAATGCAACAACACTTATACTCAAATTACACAGCTGCTAGATGGTTGGAGACTTCCTGAGCACTCACAATAATAACAACTGTACAGGGGAGGACAGAGATGTGAACAAAATGAGGAGTAGATCTAAGTGGCAATAATGCAGAGACTGAGCTCATTATATAGGGGCCGGCAGAGCTTGATACAACTTGTAAGAAGGACGCGCAAATGTAGCTATAGGGGACAAAGAGTTGACAATCCTGCTCTGAACAACAGAAAGAACGACTTACTCTACTATAACGGTAGAAGGGGGGACTGAGGTAGAACACGCTCGTGATCAAACATGCAGCATACTGTACGTTAGAATTACACAAAGGATGATGAAATCATAGGCTATGTAACACCTCCCCACAAAGAAAAAGAAATTTACAAAGGATATTTCTTATTACTCTAAAACAATCTGTCTAAAGTCTAGATAAGCAATCTGCAATAACATTTTCTTTCCCCTTGACATGTTGTATGTCTAATGAATACTCCTGAAGAAGTAGACTCCATCTTGTCAATCTCTGATTTTCATCTTTAAACTTACTAAGGAATTTCAGTGGGTTATGATCGGCATAAATGACTATGGGGTCAAAACCAGAACACAAATAAAATGAAAAATGCTGTAAACCCAAAATCAAGGCCAAAAGCTCTTTCTCAATAGTTGAGTAGTTCTTTTGAGGTGGAGTGAACTTCTCACTGTAATAAGATACAGGGTGTTCAATACCCTGATCATCCTCTTGCAGCAAAACAGCCCCAGCTCCTGTATCACTTGCATCAACAGCCATCTTAAAAGGCTTAGCAAAATTTGGAGTAGCGAGCACTGGCTGACTTAATAGGATAGCTTTAAGTTTGTTGAAAGAGGATTCACAGTTATCGGTCCAGACAAATTTAACTCCCTTTTTCAGTAGGTCTGTAAGTGGTGATACAAGAATTGAAAAGTTAAGAACAAATCTCCTGTAATAACCTACCATTCCCAAAAATCTTTGTAGCTCTTTCCTACTTTTAGGTCTGGGAAGATCACTTATAACCTGAACCTTAGCTGCTGGTGGTGCAACCTGTCCATCACCAATTACATACCCAAGGTACTGAACTTTAGCTTGACCAAACTCACACTTTGATAAATTAGCTACAAGATTAGCCTGAACCAAACGCTCAAGAAATTTACTGACATGGCATAGGTGATCTTTCCAGTTGTCACTGAAGATTAATACATCATCAATATAAACAACACACCCTGCCAAACCCTCGGTTACAACATTCATGAGCTTCTGAAATGTGGCGGGTGCATTCTTCATACCATATGGCATTACAGAACATGCAAAAGTCTTTCCTAGTGTTACAAAACATGAGATCTCCCTAGCACGTTCAGTCATAGGTACTTGCCAGTATCCCTTTAACAAATCAAACTTACTTATGTACCTAGCCTTTCTGATCTTGTCTATGCAATCTTCCACGCGAGGGAGAGGGTGTCTGTTTTGGTTATCTGATTAACACGTCTGTAGTCGATGCAAAGCCGCTGTGACCCACCTGGCTTAGGGACTAAAGTGACAGGAGAACTCCACTCGGTCTGACAGGGCTCAATCATCTTGCGGTCCAACAGGTAGCCAAGCTCCTTCTGGATGAGAGGAACTTTCACTGGGTTCACCCGGTAAGGAGGCAATTTAATTGGCTTTGCGTCTCCAACATCGACATCATGCATCAACACAGTGGTTCTTCCTGGAGTAGCACGGAACACTTGCGGGTACTCCTGCAGTAATGCCGAAAACTTCTGCCTTTCCTCGGGAGGTAGATGAGAAAGCTTAGTCTGGAGATCATTCATGATATCAGGATTCTTCCCCAAACTATCACTCAGGCTCATGCTGCATGGGAGAACTTCACTTGCAGACTCGGGTGGAACAGCTACAGTGCAGACTGGGTTATTTTGTCCCGCCTGTGATATAACTTTAGCATGTTGATGTGACAAAGTTGCTTGTTCTTTCTACGATCTGGTGTGGCGATGACATAGTTGACATCACTGAGTTTCTTCTCCACGAAATAAGGACCACTAAACTTGGCTTGAAGAGGTTGCCCATGCACCGGTAGCAGAATCAAAACCTGATCTCCTGGCTGAAAGTGGCGTAACCTGGACTTCTTATCATACCAAGTCTTCATCTTCTCCTGAGCAGCTCCTAAATTCTCTCTCGCCAGCTGTAAAGCAGTGGACAGCCGTTCTTTGAACTTCATCACATACTCCAGCAGGTTGACGTCATCTTCCTCCGACAGCCAGCATTCCTTGAGTAGCTTAAGGGGTCCTCTTACTTCATGGCCAAACAGTAGTTCAAAGGGTGAGAAGCCCAGTGATTAATTTGGAGATTCTCTTGCGGCAAACACAACGAATGGAAGACCTTTATCCAGTCTTTCTGATGTTCCAAACAGTATTTCTTGAGCATCGATTTGAGTGTTTGATGATATCTCTCCAACGCTCCTTGAGTCTGGGGATGGTAAGCTGAAGACGTGATCTGGGTGATGCCCAGCTCTTTCAGAGACTGCTTGAAAACATTTGACATGAAATTACTTCCCCGGTCTGACTGTACCTCCTTGGGCAGACCAAACTTTGTGAAGAACCCTAGCATTTCCTTAACCACGTTCTTAGCTGAGATATTTCTAAGTGGAATGGCTTCAGGATAACGAGTAGCCATATCAATCATGGTCAACACATAAGAAAATCCTGAAGAAGTCTTAGGAAGAGGGCCCACAATATCCACCAACACACGGGTGAAAGGCGCCTCAAAAGGAGGAATGGGAACTAGAGGTGCAACCTTTTCGGTCTGATTACACTTCCCCACAACTTGACAGGTGTGACAAGACTTACAATACCAGGAAACATCCCTGAAGATACCTGGCCAGTAGAAGTGTTTCAAAATGCGTGCCACAGTCTTCCTAACTCCAAGGTGTCCTGCCAAACTGGAATCATGAGCCACTCTAATGATATCCTGCCTACAAACACGAGGGATGACAACTTGATGTACAACCTCCCATTCACAGTCGGCTGATGCTGTTGGGGGTCTCCACTTCCTCATAAGTACTCCTGACTTTATATAATAACAAGTAGAAGCACCGGCTGACTCTTCCTCACTGCAAGCAGAGTTAGCTAGACCTTTCAACTCGGGGTCAGCAACCTGCAACTCAACCAACTCTTGACGAGACAAATTATCAACACTACGGGGTACTGCCTCATCTGGTGAGTGGTCCAAATTAGCAAGAAAAGTGTCAGCTAGGATAACATCATCATCATCATTATCCTCTAAGTCACCAGTAACTTTAGACTTAGCCCTAGTGACAGCACATGCAGGGAACACATCAGGGACATCACAATCCTGGGCTGCAGCCACTGGCTCACTAGACAACTGAGGAGCTGGACACACTTGACTTCCACCAATATCATTTCCAAGTAAGAAAGTTACACCTGACATTGGGAGTGTCTCAACCAACCCAACCATAATGGAACCATTAACAAAACCAGACTCTAAATTCACTCTGCACAGAGGGACAGAGAAGTGATTATTCCCTACACCTTGTAAGATTACAGTTTCATCAGAGGAATTAACATTAGAGCCTAGAACACTGGTCAGCATAAGGGATTGGCAAGCACCTTTATCACGATATATTTTAACTGATTTCCTGTCATTACTGTCCAGAGGACTGACAAAACCATCAGACAGGAAATTAGCACATGAACTCTTGAGAGTGTCACCCACATTACTGCTCAAAAGAGGAGCTCCATCATGAGAATTTAATTTACCCCTCAAAGCAGGTTCAGTTAACTCAGTTAAAGAATTCTGGGAACTCTCAAGGGTGGACACTAGACCAATTGACTGAATATTTAAAGACTCCTTTTTGTTCACATCACGCTGTCTCCTGAAACATTTCTCCGTAGTATGACCAAGCTTACTACAATAAGTACATTTACTTTTCTGAAACCTAGAGGTGAAGCTGGTATTTACTTCCTGAGAAACATCATCTTTATTCTCTTTCCTGTTACCTGTACTCTGAGTAGAGGCAACGTACTCTCAGCTTTCCTTTTTTCTCTAGAATATCTCTTGTGAGTGAGAACATATTCATCAGCTAAAACTGCAGCATCAGACAAATTATGTATCCTTTTCTCATCAAGATATAGGCTTACATCTTTATTAACACACCTTTTAAAGTCCTCCAGCAAAATCATCTGCTTAAATTTACCGAAATTAGAATCCACATTCTTAGAATTTAACCACTGCTCTAACAGATCTTCTTTGATTTTTGCATACTCAACATGGGATTGCTTATCTTGCTTATAAGTTGTCCTAAATTTTACTCTATAGGCTTCAGGAACAAGCTCATAGGCCTTAAGAATCAAGCTCTTAACGACATCATAATTATCAGATTGATCCTGAGGCAAAGATGCATAAGTTACTTGAGCTTTACCGGTGAGAACAGTTTGAAGGAGTACTGGCCAATACTTTTTTTTTTGGCCAATTAAAACCTGTAGCTACCCTCTCAAACAACTGAAAATACTTTGTTAAATCAGATTCATTAAAAGGAGGGACAAGTTTAACATTTTTAGCCACATCAAAATCATCAGAGCTAGATGATCCAGTTCCACATTGTTTCATGCGATACTCATGGTCTGCCTGAATCCTAGCAAGTTCAACTTGTGCGTGAAATTCAGCCTCCTTAACACGAGCCTCCTGCAGGGCTAGCTGTAACTTTGTTCTGTTTTCTACATCACACTCTGTTTGCACATTTGACAAAAAATCTTTGGCTTCATCAAGCGTAGTAATAGTAGACACAGTCACAAAATATCAAGCAATATCCTTATGATAATATCCTGAATATCCTGATAAGAGGTCGCCAAATTTATGTTACGGAACAGAGAAAGATAATGTACACTTTAAGTGAGAATACTAAAGATCATTACTGTCCCGTAAAGTTCCAGGTTCAAAACAAAAGAGTTAGGTAAAATTACAAGTTAAAGTTTAATGCTCAAACTAACAACAAAACATTCAGGACTCATAAGGATAATGTAATGGCAAAAAACAGGTTAAATATATGGTTAACTGCAATAGCCTCTGTTAACACGAAATTAGCATGAGTAAATTTATCTAAGTCAGCCCTGATAAAATGAAAATACTAGATAATACTCAGTGAATGCAAGATATATTATTACAGATGCAAAATATTATTAACAATGACTGACAAAAACACATGAATCACAAAAACCTCACTAGGCCTAAGAATTAACAACTTGTGCTACACAGTACAAGAAAAAATGCAACAACACTTATACTCAAATTACACAGCTGCTAGATGGTTGGAGACTTCCTGAGCACTCACAATAATAACAACTGTACAGGGGAGGACAGAGATGTGAACAAAATGAGGAGTAGATCTAAGTGGCAATAATGCAGAGACTGAGCTCATTATATAGGGGCCGGCAGAGCCTGATACAACTTGTAAGAAGGACGCGCAAATGAAGCTATAGGGGACAAAGAGTTGACAATCCTGCTCTGAACAACAGAAAGAACGACTTACTCTACTATAACGGTAGAAGGGGGAACTGAGGTAGAACACGCTCGTGATCAAACATGCAGCATACTGTACGTTAGAATTACACAAAGGATGATGAAATCATAGGCTATGTAACAATTTATATATATATATATATATATATATATATATATATATATATATATATACATATATATATATATATATATATATATATATATATATATATATATATATATACATATATATATATATATATGTATCGTGGATATTTTGTCACATAGTCAAATGTTTAACCCGCCCCATCCCGGAGACGTGAATTCACATCCTCACATGATGTGCACTCATATCCCGGAGATGTAAATTAATGCAGCAACATTGCAAAGTCCCTAATTTGCACATTTTTCAATTTTCGCGAGTGATTTCGCCAGTGATTTTTGGCACGTATACACGGGACACCTTCCTCTATTCCTCTACAAGATGCCAAGCAGGGACAATGCCTTACACCGCATAACCTCTCCCCCCCCCCTCTGCATGCCATTGTCTCGGTAATTCACCTGTTACCAGTGACCTGGGCAATAAAGACATTCATGGCCAGATTGATTCCCCAATATATGACAGTGTGGAGGACAAAGTTTACATAGCATTAGAGGAAGAAACAGTCAGAAATGATGATCAGGTAATGTGGGAAAAAAAGGTCATGAATGGTGATGAGTTAGTGAGTGAAACAATGCTTATAATGCCTATATTACTGTTTGAAAACCAATATACTCTTGTACTACATATAAATTCGTACCAAGTAAATAAATACTGTTTATGAGTGGATAAAATAGTTACCCTCCCATAGAACTCGTTTTCTTTGGTGCCAGCCTGTTAGAAAACCCAGTCAGGTAAGGAGGTACTCGTACCTGGATCGAGTATTTTAAACCTCAGGTGAGCGATTTCTCTATGAATTTTCAATTTTTTTCACCAAAAGCGAATGTTTGAGCCTAAGAAAAAAAAAAGGTCCAAAAATGTCGGGACGGGGACGTACCACTGTCCAGAAAATGTCGGGATGGGGCGGGTTAATAAGAGATAATATGATGTAATGAGACTGTGTATGAATGTTCTACGTTATTCCTACGAGTTAGCTGCGAGTCCAGTACGATAACAGCATGAGTTTCCAAGAGTTGTGACGATAACAGGTCGAGTTATGCCGAGTTAAGCAAATATTACTACTAGTCCTCTACAAGATCGATCTGAAATGGTACGAGTCGTTATGAGTTCAGTGCGAGTTTGGTTCAAGTCGCTTGGAATTGCAAAGAGATAGTACGAATTTCGTGTGAGATCGCGAAATAGTGGTGAAAGTTGCATTGAGCTGCAAATTGCTCAGCTATCTGCCGCCACTCTTGAGGTGTAGCGGGACAGGCAATGACTTCTGAATATTCTTAAGTGATGACTTCACAAACTTCGCAGACCAGCAAGAAGATGGTGTTGTGTGGTATCCGGAAGCCATGCTTCAAGCTCTTGGAGGTTTCTCCTGTTTCTAGGTGCCTAAGGGTTATGGCTACTTCAGCCCAGGTTCCAGTAATTTCTCTACCATGCACCCTGCTTCATTAATATTAGACCGGCCCTGGCAACGAGCTTTTTTAACATTGCTGGTTCCGCCCTGAGAAGATTCTTCAAAGTAGCTTCATCTTCAGCTTACAGCTCTCTCATGAGACGGTCATAATGTCCATGTTTAGGTCTTCTCAGGATCCAAGGCGAAACCCAAAATCTTCCTCTCCTCTTTCTGTTTCTTCTGTTCTGCAATTGGGTGATGACAAGATCATTTTCAGCAACATCTCTCTCCAGTTGTACAATATGTATCATATGTGGATCAGCCACAGTCTTTTGGGGGGTATCAGGACCATGGTGGAAATGTGACCTCTTCTGGAACAAGCAGATGAATGAGACTGACCATTTTGTGCCTGCCTATATACCCGGAATCACATGGACTCGTGCTAGCTTATGATAACTTGTAGGACTATCGTAGCGATATTGTATTGTATCGTAATTACTCTTACTTTATTCTTGATTTTTCGTATCTGCTTGTATATTATCGTATAACTCTCGTAACGATATCGTAGTATGATCGTACTAGCTTGTATTTACTATCGTTAAGACTCGACTGAACTTGTACAAATATCTTACATACTCGTAGTACATTCATATTACTGTCGCATTAACTTGTACAGTACTCGTGCCTATCATCCTCCAGGTGCAACTCATGGTCCCTCCGTCCCGAGTCATCGGGAGTTATAAAATTTTAAAACTCGTGGGGTACTGTAGCCATACTCGTGACAGTATGATAGGGGCTTCCTACCCTACCTAACTCGTGTTGGGAGAAGCAGTGCCACAGGTAGTGTCGCTAAGTAGCGGATCTCTCTTTTTTTTTTTTTTTAAGCAGCATGCAGTGTAGTGCACTACTGTTTATGAAAAGTAATGAAACAGTTGCAATGCTACATTTCTGAGGTACTCCAAATGCTACTCGCGTTACACATGAATAGGTCGCCAGCGGTACGTCCATAGGGTTCCCATCTTGTGTTACACTTAACTAGATTGTGGCAAGTTGGAAACAAAAATCTATATGGTTATGAAGCACGATGATTTGGTGTTAATCTTAAATTCGCTAATGAGTAGTTGAGCGTTCGTACTGCTCATAATCTTTCTTCATTCAGGGCTGTGCAATATTTTTCCTGTGGACATTATCAACAATTACAGTTAATTAACGATAACTTGTATCCGATAAGCTTAGATCTGGTGATAAAGAAGTTACTTTGATGTTCTACTTCAATTCCAATGACTGAAATAAATATCCAGTGACCCTGTTATCTTCAGTCTCAGTAAATAATAGCCATCTACCTGCATCTCGTTTGTACATTACTTATATAAGCATCAGTGTGAAGTGCTGGCGTATAATCATAGCAAAAAAAATTATATGTATTTAATGTAGCATTAACGGCTACAATTGTGATATAAAAGTATCTGTAGTATTATGATACTACATTTTGATCCAAGTTATGGGAAAGGTAGTGCCACTAATTACAGCAGGCAGCTAGTGCGCACAACACTGCCAGTCCATAATTAACCTAACCAAACCTACTCAACCCTGTTCTCGCTTAACATACCCTGAGCTTACCATGCTCTTTTATTTTTTTTCAAAAACAAGAAAGAGGCAGGAAAAAAAAAGAATTAAAAAATAAATCTTACACCCGATTACAGGTGTCCTTCATTCATAAAAAATCTGTAACAGGTGGACTTGAACAGGTGTAAGTTGAAATTTGGGAGGGAAACCACTCTGGGGAAGCGAGTTCCAGTGAGATGCAGTTCAGGAAATAGAAGAATTATGATAGGCAGAAGTACTGCAATATGGCAGTGTGACAGCTCAGTCATGAGTGCTACTAAATGCCCACATGACGAGGAGGAAGGCGTGGAGAGGTTTCACAGTGGATGCAACTTCGTCCGAGCATTTGCCAAGGAAGCATCTGTAAAATAATGGAAAGGAGGAAAAATTTCTTACTTGTAGGGGAGGTAGTTCAATTGTAATAGTAGGGTTATTAATAATTCTAACAGATTTGTCCTAAATTTAGCCCAGTTGTTTTAGTCAAACCTTTCCATATCCATTCCACAAGGGTGAGCGGTATTCCAGCTGATAGCACACATGACTCTTGTAAATTATAGCTAACTACTTGTCAGTGAAGGAGTTGCAGATTCTGTACAATAATCCAAATTTCTTTGAAGCAGGTTTAGCAAGTGATCTACGACGACAGGTCTAGCTGATGTCTTTGTAAAGTGAAACACCGAGATTTTCGGTACTTTTAGAGATAGGAATAATAGTAGCATTGAAGGTAATATAGGAATCAGGTAATATCTGTCTATTAGTAAGTATTATATAGATTTGGTTTCTCTAGCGTTAAATGATGCAGTGGTATTTTGTCCCTATCCAGCTATCCTAGGTGTCTTGATTTATGGAGTTTGCTGTACTGAGTTGTGAGTTATAGATATTAAACTCTGTGAATGGGTGTTTAAGTGTGAATCTACTGTGAAGTGTTGAGTCATCTGCATATGAATGAATGCGACTGTGGGTGACAGATAAGAGATCATTACTATGAATTAGAAATAGGGTTGGAGCCAGAACTGATCCTTGTGGCACGCCGGCATTAAGCGAGTGGAGATTGGAATATACATAATCTTTTATCTTTCTGTCACTGAGATATAAGGAAACTGGAGGAATACAAGATGATAGACCATAGCAAGGGAGTATGGGCGGCAGGGAACGGTGCAACACTGTTAAAAGCTTTAGAAATATCAAGAGCTACTGCATGCATTTCTCCATGGTGGTCAATTGACTGATGGATGCTATGAGTCAGGAGACTGAGTATATCAAGAGTGGATCTTTCGTGGTGAAAACCTGACTGTCTATCAACAATAAAGTTGTTGTATTCAAGGTGTTTAACAATGTGCTTATTAGTTACAATCTCAAATGCTGTAACAAGAGAAGATGTCATAGCTATTGTTCTGTAATCAAAATGGCCAGAGGAACTTCCTTCCTTTGAAATTGGGTGGATATTGGTTTCTTTCCAAGAATTAGAGAATGAAGAAGTATGTATGCATAGACTGAATAATTTAACCAGAACTGGAGCAAGTAGTGAGAGAACGTCTATCCTGTATTGATCTGGATTATTTGTCAAGAATAGGTCCAAGAGATAGGCGTTTTGGTCAAGATTATTTGATATTCTGGTTGGATGTTTTACCAATTGCGTGAGATTAAATGACTCTGAAAATAGCTCTCTTTCTAGACCAGTATTGTCAGTCTTGGCATAGCGCATTAAGCATTCTACATTATGGACGTTGAAATCACCCAAAACGGGAATTTCGATGGTATGAGCGAGGTAAAAATTTGTCAACTCTGTGGATATTGAGTCAAATATGCTGGTTTCTGACTAAGGTTTGGGAAAGTGATTACCTATGAAGATATAGTTGGTAATATTAAGATAATTTAGTTTATATGTTGATTAATCAATATTAGCTAAAGTTTGTGGGGATATTGGTAACCTGGAAAACAAAATGGGGATATGTCAGTAGAGGGAGAGATTTGGTTTTCTGTGCGGAACAGGGATACAGGGGAAATAGATTGGAGGAAAAAATGAACGGAATCCAGATAGGGACTAAGACCAAGGAAATTAGTGAACTATAAGGCTGAACAGGCGCTTCCCCTCTGACGATCATGAGCAGTGTTTAAAACAACCACTGACAGCATAGTTGTTTGACTGTGACCAGGAGGACTTTGTGCCGCCAGTCCACCCCCGCCGGTGGTGGCAATCCAAGGTACCACCGAATTTGCTGATAATAATGCAGCAACAAGGAGAAGGCCTATAAAAGGTACCAGAACCAACCCACCCCTGAATCATATCTTGCTTGTGTTTCTGTCCGGAATCGTGCTAAGTCTGTTCTTTGAACTACTAAAAATAATTTCATCCTTACTAAATACTCTCAACTCTCCAACTCGAATTCTTCCCGTTCCTTCTGGCACCTTGCCAAAGACCTTTCTAACAACTTTACCTCATCATCCCTCCCTCCTCTTTTCTATTCTGATGGCTTGTAGCTGTTTCTTCTACTGATAAAGCAGATGTCTTTGCTCGGAGTTTCTCCTCCAATTCTACCTTAGACGATTCCGGTGCTGTTCCTCATCACTTCCCTCCTCTGACTTCCTCATGGCTGGCATTAAAATTTCTTCAGCTGATGTATTTTCTGCTATTACTGGCGTTAATACTAACAAGGCATATGGGCCTGATGGAATCCCTCCTGTTGTCCTCAAGAACTGTGCTTCTGTGCTTACACCCTGCATAGGTAAACTCTTTCGCCTTTGTCAACTTGTACTTTTCCTTCTTGCTGGAAGTTTGCTCTCATTTAGCCCGTCCCAAGGAAGGGTGACTATTCCCAACCCTCTAACTATCGTCCAATTGCTTTAACATCCTGTGTCTCAAAAGTTTTCGAGTCAATTCTTAACACAAAAATTTTAAGGCATCTTTCCTACCACAACCTTTTTTCTGATCGTCAGTATGGGTTCCGTCAGGGACGCTCCACTGGCGATCTTCTCACCTACCTTTCAGACTCCTGGTCATCCTCCTTTCGTGACTTTGGCGAAAGCTTTGCCATTGCACTTGACATCTCAAAGGCTTTCGATCGAGTCTGGCATAAATCTTTAATTTCCATACTCAGTGGCGTGGCCACTGGGGGGGCAGGGGGGGCAGTTTGCCTCCCCTGGGAAAATTTAGGAAAATGCTGAAAGGGATTTTTGACATAGTTCTTGTATGACAATACAGTTTTCCTAATTTTACCACTTGTATATTAAACAATATCTATTTCCAAAAAATATTTATTTGGGAGCAGTAATTTCCTTTGAAACTGAAAGCTAGACTAAATATTATAAAGCCCATGAGAAAAAATGACCAGTTGAAACTTAAAATTTTCCCTGTCACCTGAGGTTATGTGGTTAATATTTGAGCTCTAATGATGTTTTGCACTTGAATCCTAATGAGATGTAAAAATGGCCTTCCTGTCCTCTCAGCCATATCCTTTCACCCTGCAGCCATATCCTCTCACCCTGTAGCCAATTGCACAAACACTGCACAATTAGTACAAACAACTTAAACAAGCAGAATTTTTGAAGACTGCATGAAGCCATTTTGATCACCTCAGACTACATTTTAGAAAGTAAGCAGATATATGTGTGCCAGGGGCCTCATTTGGGTGGGGAACAGGGGGAGGTGCCCCCCCTCCAACTTTTTGGAGCCTGGGGGACAGAGTATCTGTTGTCCCCCCCCCCCTCACTTCTAGGTGAAAATTTTCAGGATGAAGAGCTTTACGCAGTTTTTTTTTTTTTTTTCTTAATGGAAACATCCTTTCTATACAGTACAGTACAGTTCAAGTAATATGAAAATAATTCCCTGCTGAGTGGGGCAGGTCGAGCGGTCACCTGAGTCAAGGATTAAGAGAGGTTAATCCCATCAGATGTAATTACTTAGGTCAGTCTTGACGTATGCACCACTCCTGATGCCTGATCCAATGGGAATCAGACTAAAAGAATATGTAGTGAAAAACAGAATTTCTATTGGCTACCACCACAACAGTAGTACAAAACAGAATACCAGGCTGGGGGTGAGTGCAGCAGCGAATTTTAATTTACACATATGTGCTAAGTGGAGAGAGAGAGAGAGAGAGAGAGAGAGAGAGAGAGAGAGAGAAAACAGCAAAGAAAATAGAAAAAAGAGATAGTGTCACGAATGTGGGAAAGTGTGTGTTCGGGACACTCAAGCCAGAGCTCGAGTTTTCATTGGCCCATCCATTCCGCCATGCACATTCATGATGTAAATTTATTTCTGATGATATAAAGCATCAAGTCTTGGAAAATTTGTGGTGACAGATATTGTGGGGAAATTTTCTAAGTGTTTGCCCTCCCGTGGCAAAAATCCTGAATACGCCACTGTCCAAACCGCCCTCTTACAGTTTCTATCCTTCTATCTGTGCCTTCATCTATAGCTTCCTTTCTGATCGTTCTATAGCCGCTGTTGTAGACGACCATCGTTCTTCTCCTAGATCTATCAACAGTGGTGTTCCTCAGGGCTCTGTCCTATCACCGACTCTCTTTTTTTTATTCATCAATGACCTTCTAAGCTGTACATCTAACCCTATCCTCTCATACGCTGATGATTCCACCCGTCACCTTTCCATTCGGTTCCCGCAACGTCCACCTCAGCAGTTACTTCAACAAACAAGGGATGAGGCTATGGCAAACCTAATATCTGACTTGGCTTGTATTCCGACTGGGGTAAAAATAGTCTTGTTGTTTTTAATGCATCAAAAACTCATTTTTTACATCTATCAACCCGACACAATCTTCCACAGGAGTACCTACTAATGTTTAATAATATTCAGTTTAATCCTGCATCATCCTTGAACATGCTTGGGGTTTATCTTCGAAAGATCATATGACATCTCTTATAAGATCTGCTTCCAAGAGATTAGGTGTGCTAAGCCAACTCCGTACCTTCTTTACCCATGCACAGTTATTGACTTTATACAGTACACGGGTTTTATTCGCCCCTGTATAGAGTACAACTCTCATAAGTGAAGAGGCCCCCCACATATAGCTTTTCTCAATAGGGTGGAGTCAAAGGCTTTTCGTCTCATCAACTCTTCTTTTACTGGCTCCCATCAACCTCTGTCTCTTCACCGCCCTGTTGCATCTTTATCTCTGTTCTATCGCTACTTCATTGGTCACTGATCCTCTGAACTGTCTGCTTGCATCCCTTCACCTCAACGACAGGCGCGTATCACCCGTCTAGCAACAAACTCTCATCCCCTTCTGTCCAACTCTCTAATGCAAGAGTTAACCGTTACTCCTAGTCCTTCATTTATGCACAGGTCAACTCTGGAACTGTCCCCCTCTGTCTATATTTCCTACTTCCTATGATCTCCAGTCTTTCAAATGCAGTGTGTCCAGGCATCTCGAAATGACCAGATCTTGAATTTGGCTCTCTTTTGTATTGTTTTTGTTTTTTTTCTTGGAAGGAACTGTTTGCGGGCCCCTGGCCTTTGGTTCCTTCTTTCTTGCATTAAAAAAAAAAAAAGCCATTGCTAAGAAGGAATGGATATAGGTGTAATATCTAATGTGCATGTGGTGTGGGTGGTGCAGACAGTTGGAGGCAGAGGTATAATGAGAATATGCTGGCTTACTCTGTGTGTTTATGAAGACACTGACAATGTTCAGCAAAGGGAGATGGTCAGGAACAGGTCCTGAGGGCTGGTGAAATGGGAGCTCTAGCTCTCCTCGTCACCAGTTTGCTATCCACATTGGAGTACCGCCCGGTTCGACTGGTGCTACCCTGCCTACCCAGTCCAGCTCCGATTTAACTTCATTCTCCCCCCCGGCAAAAAAAAAAAAAAAAAAAAAAAAAAAATCTTTACTAGTCTTAAGATACTACACTCTGCTATAGCCTGCCATATCGTGAATTAATTCACCCTACCCCCACGTACTGTAACCTACTATCTCATCAAAGACTCTCAGCATGGATTCCGAAATAAGCTTTCATGTCTCACTAGACTACTTGCATTTTTTCAGTTATGTTATCAACATTTACGACAGCACTAAATCAGTCTGTGTCATTTACATTGATTTTAAGAAAAAGTACTTGATGAAGTTCAACAAGTCTGATTTGTTGGGAAACTGCGTGTCTATGGTAATGGCGGCAGTGTACTAAGATGGACTGAAAGCTGGCTTACGAATCATAAAGAGTTGTAATCAATGGTAAGGAATCAGACTGGAAAAATATGAAGTGGAGTACCGCAAGGCTCAGTTAAGGGTCCAGTACTGTTCTTGATTTATATAGACGACATTGATGAAGGCATGTTTTGTAAAATGTCAAAACTTGCTTATGATACGAAGAATGATAATGGAGAAGATACCCCAGAACAAAAAATATTGATTCAAAAGGATCATGATAAATTGGATAATTGGTCGGAAAAATGGCACATTAATTTTCTATATCTATTGCCAGACGCCTCAATCCCGTTTGGGGTGGCCACAAACAAATCCCCTCCAAGTCGCCCTGTCCCCCGCCATTTCACTGCCCTGCTCCCAAATCACACCCCCCTCTCTCATATACCTCTCCACCCCATCCCTCCATCTCATCCTCGGCCTCCCCCTCCCTCTTCCCCCCTCCACCTCACTCACATACACTCTCTTCGTCAGTCTTTCACCCTCCATCCTCTCCACATGGCCAAACCACCTCAGTGTGTTCCTCATAACGCTTCCTATCACATCCACATCCACACCACAACTCTCCTTTATATCCTCATTCGTCAGCCTGTCTCTCCATGTGACTCCACAGGCTCCTCTTAAATAACTCATTTCCACTGCTCTCACTCTTGACTTGTGTCCTTCCAACAATGTCCAAGCTTCACTTCCTTACGTTAGAGTTGGTATCACAATACTGTCATGTAATAACTTTTTCACTTCCGTGCTCACTTCCCTGTTTCTTATCACTGCTTTCAAAGAACCAGCAACCTTTCTTCCCTGCTGTACCCTTTCAAGCACTTCACCCTCCAAACCTCCATCCTTACTCATCACACTACCCAAGTACTTAAACGTACTCACATTTTCTAATTCATCACCAACCAACCTCGCTGTACATTCACTAACTTCACCTCTCTCAAAGACCATCACTTTACTCTTCCCTACATTCACCTTTAGATTCCGTTTCTTACACACTCTCTCAAACTCATCCACCAAGCCTTGCAGCTCCCCTTCGTCTTCACTTAACAACACAGTATCATCTGCAAACAACAGTACAGGGAGTTTCCAAACACTATCCTCTCTCACCAGGGCCACTCCAACATCCACTACCCTACCTTGTACCTCTTTTATTACCCCATCCATGTACAGATTGAACAACCATGGAGACATGACACATCCCTGTTTCAAACCAACTTTCAAAGAGAAAAATTCACTTAGTTCACCATCCACACGCACATGAATTTTAATACTGATAAATGCGAAGTTCTAAATATTGGAAGTAAAAATGAAAAATTTTGTTATAAAATGAATTCTTCGCAACTTATGAATGTAAACCATGACAAGGATCTAGGAATAACTGTAACAGATGATCTGAAGCCAAGTAAACAGTGCACAGACGCATTAAAGAAAGCTAACAGAACTAGTTGGAATTATAGGTAGATCATTTGAGTTCAGATATGGAAATATAATTCTTACCCTGTACAATTCCTTGGTGCATCCACATCAAGAGTACTTTGTGCAGTTGTGGTCACGGAAAGGTATGGAGAAATTAGAGTGAGTGCAGCAACGAGTAACAAAAATGATACCCAGACTGAGGAACAAATCATACGAAGAGCGATTAAATGAGCTAAGGTTATTTAACCTATCAAAGAGCAGACTACGAGGGGATCTGATTCAAGTATTCATGAATATTAAAGGAATTGATAATATGGATGTTGACAAATACTTTACAGTTGATTGTTTGAACTATACTAGAGGTAATGAGTATCAGATTATTGGGAAGCATTTCCATTCTAATGAAACCAAGCATTTTTTCATTAACAGAGCTGTTAACATTTGGAACAAACTACCCAGTGATGTCGTTCATTGCAGTATAGTGGTGACATTAAAGAATCGCATTGATAAGTATCTCGCTTCAAATCCCAGCTAGACACCTTCATGACTGAATAATAATGTGATTTGTTTTTTTCTGATCTTGACACTTGTAGCGTTATAGATAAAGCAGGACAAAATATAGTTTACCACATTCCAGTCTTTCCTATTAAATTTCCATGTTAGCTTTTCCATGCTGCATGGTGGTCCTACTCACTTTTTTCCTGCCAACTTCTGTTGGAGGGTTTGGTGGACGGGGGAGAGCCATCTTGCTTTACTATCCTTACAATCAGCTTGCAATATTAGATATCATAGTGATGGTCTTCTCTGTAACAAGCAGCCTCGAAAGGACCATTAGGTCTGTTGCCGTTTGCTTTCCCTCATACTCTTTTGTACTTCCTCTTTAACAGTACCTACTCTCCCCTACCCTGCCCTTCGCTGGCTTGATCTAACTTACCACACCTTGACGAAGCCTACCCAGCCCTATCCTACGTTCCTAACTTAACCTAACCTTCCATGACATATTCGAATCCGCCCTAAACTACCTGCCTTACCTTAAGTTTACCTTCCCTCCCCTACCTTTGCAATCTAATCTAAACTTACCTGAATTAACCTAATCAGTCTTAACTGAGCTTTGAGTAACCTACTTTGACCTGACTTAAGGTAACCTAATCAAGCCTTAATTTAGTCTAGCTCAATCTGGCGTAGCCTGTCCCAGTTTAATCTAAATTTTAAGTATGTTATCTTAGTCTAACCTATCCTAACGTAACCTGTCTTAGCCTAACCTAGCTTGACATAGCCTAAGCTATTGTATCCTTACCTAACCTGAAACTACCTAAACCACTTAAACCAGATGTAACCTTCCCTTGCTTAACTTAATGTACAGTAACTTCGTTTGTTAAACCTTACATCTCCGTAACCTAACCTTATCTAATCAAACCTGAAATTACCTGATCTACCTAGACCGGATGTAACGTACCCTGACTTAACTTAATGTACAGTGTCTTCGCTGTTAAAACCTTACTCTCTTTAACATGATCTCAGCTAGCCTATCTTCCTTCCCCTGACATGACTTAACCTACCTTATCTTGAATTAATATATTAGAACCTTAGGCAACCTATCCTACCTTATCGAGGATTAACAAAATCTAGCTTAACCCAACCAGCTCTACCATGATCCAATCGACGTTACCTTACCTATGCTTAACCCAAACTACTCGCCCCTACTTTACTCTGACTTATCCTACCCTATCAAACCTTGTCTTAATCAAGCCTCCTAATAACCCTACCAGCACCTCACCTGGCGTAGCTAATCCACCCAACCTTACCCTACATTTTCATGTTGTACTGTACTTTACATATCTTGCCTTTCCCTAGTCTAGAGTACGTTGACTCATTGTGTCCTACTGAACCCTACGTTGACTTATCCTACCCTGTCCCACATTGACTTATCTTGCAGTATTCCACCATTCCCCACTCTGCACTGACTAACCATACCTTGCAGGAAAGTTCTCTGTATCAATTTGTAAATTATCCGACACGTGGATCTAACATCCTAGATTTTGTCTTAGCCACATAAGAAAACGTAGTGCGTAATGTTATTGTAGGAGAAGAATTTAGTACAAGTGCTCATCGCACAGTTACATTTAACATTAAAATCAGTGAAGACAGTGTCAGGGCCAGTTGTGAGAAAGTGCCTGACTTTAAGAGGACAGACTTTAAGAAATTAAAGTCAATTGTTGGTGCAGGTAACTGGCATCCTATTGCGGAAACTTTAGATATCAATGATGCGTGGAATTATTTTACAGAAACCTCAACAGTGCTGTCAGGTTATGTATTCCAATGCACAGCAGAAGGCCTGCCAAAAATTCTAAACCCAAATGGTGGAACTCCGACATTAAATATTGTCTGGAAGCAAAAAATCTTGCATATAAAAATTATAATACCACAAAAGAGTCAAAGTGATAAAAATAAATACAATGCCCTTCGGCGGAAAGCAAAAAAAATAATTAAATGCAGTAAGAAAAACCTTGCGGCACATATTGCAAGTATCAGTAAATCAAATCTCAAGGAATTTTTCAGTTACATAAGAAGCAAAAAGGAAATAACTCCGACAATCGGTCCCTTGATCACAGATAACGGAGAGCACACTGATGACGAAACTGTGATGGCAAAAATTCTCAATACTTTCTTTGCGTCAGTATTTGCAACAGAAAATATACATACGATTCACTGTTTCCCCCATTCCTATAGAAGAGGACAACATAGTCACTGACATTACAGTTAGTGATCGCAACGTACTACTTGCAATTAGCACATTAAAAGAGAATAAAACACCAGGACTGGACAAAATATCTCCACGTGTTTTGAAGGAACTACAGAATGAAGTTGCAAAGCCTTTATCTGAACTTTTTAATTTATCACTTAAAAGCAGTAAGGTGCCACATGAATGGAAACTTGCAAACGTAACCCCAATATTCAAAAATGGCAACAGAGCACAGCCAGAAAACTACTGCCCAATTAGTTTAACATCGGTGATTTGCAAATTGCTTGAAACTATTATCAGAGATAAGTTTGTGAAACACTTAGAATCAAACAATCTCTTCAAAGATTCTCAACATGGTTTTCGTAATAATCGCTCTTGCCTCACGAATCTGCTGGACTTTTTCAATGATATACTGAGCATGTATGATGACACTAAATCTGTTGATGTTGTGTACCTCGATTTTCAAAAGGCTTTTGACAAAGTTCCACACAAAAGACTCCTTCAGAAGCTAAAGGCACATGGTTTCAGCGCCACTGTCGTCAGGTGGGTAGAAGATTGGCTCACTGGATGAAAGCAAAGAGTTGTAATAAACGGAAAAGAGTCAGACTGGATAACCGTTACAAGTGGAGTGCCGCAGGGTTCAGTGTTAGATCCTATTCTTTTCTTAATATATATCAATGATATTGATGAAGGATTATGTTGTAAAATTTAAAAATTTGCTGACGATACTAAAATAGGTAACAGAGCAGATACAGCACTGCAAAGGCAGGCAATTCAGAGAGATCTTGATCGACTGTTTAACTGGGCCCAAGTTTGGCAAATGGATTTCAATATTAATAAAGGCAAAGTGCTAAACATTGGCAGTAAAAATGTAAGAGCTAGTTATAGAATGAATAATGTCCAACTTGATAGGGTAAACCATGAAAAAGACTTAGGAGTAATAATACCAAACGATTTGAAACCAAGCAAACAATGCAAAGAAGCTGCGAAAAAAGCCAATAAATTGATTGGATTCATAGGTAGGGCATTTGAATATAAATCCGATAATATTGTCCTCACTTTGTATAATTCCTTAGTACGCCCGCACTTGGAATATTGTGTTCAATTTTGGTCACTGTATTATAAAAAGGATATGGAAAAGCTTGAAAGAGTGCAGCGAAGGATGACAAAGGTGATACCTAGACTGAAAAATAAACCATACGAGGAACGTTTAGAAGCCCTGAATCTATTTACCCTAACCAAACGGAGGTTACGAGGAGATCTAATTCAAGTATTCAAAATAGTCAAAGGACATGATAACATGGCTGTTGATAAATACTTCACAGTTGATAACTCGAATTATACAAAAGGCAATGGGCATAAAGTAAATGGCAAACCATTCCAGTCACATGAAGCTCAGCATTTCTTTTTCAATAGAGTTGTAAATATATGGAATAAATTGCCCTCTAATGTAGTAAATTCTAATACAGTACTGACCTTTAAAGGTCGCCTGGATAAGTATTTGTCGTCTAACCCCCAGCTTAATATGTTTACTCCTGAATAAAACACTTGTGTATGTATGATTTTTTATTTTATTGTTTTTAGAGCCCGGATCAATTTATTCAATGCAAATATAGTATATGCACAGACTAGGATCTGCACAGATAGCCCTGAGTTAACGGTCACTACTCATACTTTCGACCTGTGATGGGCTGTGTATCACTGAGGGTCCCTGTTAGTCAAGTGACCACCATCGGGATTTTTTTAATGTACCAGGGGTTACTGCTTCAGGATGTGATTTGTGTGCTTGTCCTGCATGGGAACGCTCCTAGTTTCAGTGAAATGAACAGAGCTGGGGCCTGATTGACTCCTGCCTACCTTAATAGCGCCAGGCAAGGCTGCCACACCATCCCTGAACATCCACACTGTGTGCTGTGCAATTTCTATGCTGTGTCTGCACACACTCTGTTAACTCAACGTACCCAATACATGGTGTTATGCATTATTTATTTATTCGTTTATTCATTTTACTTTACTATTTTCTCTTCCAGGTTATTCATACTGGTAGCTTATAGATAAAGTATTATAGAATGTAACTTTTCCATTTCAGTCTTTCCTATGAAATTTCCATGTCAGTTTTTCCATGCTGCATGGTGGTTTTTCTCACTTTTTCTTACCAGTTTTAACTGGAGGGTTTGGAGGTGGGGGGAGCCTTCTTGCTTTACTGTCCTTATCCTTCAGCATGTTGAGTTAGATCTCGTAGTCATAGTCTACTCTGTAACAAACAGCCTCGATAGGACCATAAGGTCTGTTGCTGTTTGCTTTTCTTTGTACCTTGCCCTGCCTTGCTTTGCACTGATGTATTCTACCCTACCCTACCCTACCTCACCCTACCTGTCGTATGGTACTGTATCCTACCCTAGCTTGGCTTTCTCAACTCTACTGTACTCAACCCTACCCTGTCCCAGCGTACCTATCGCACTCCTCTACTCAGCCATATGATTACTTATCCTAACATTCCCTTCCCCGCTTTACCTTAACTTCTCCAATCCAATTCAATATTGCTTTACCTTTACTTATCCTACCACGCCGTACCCTTCTCTGTCTTACTTTACAACGACCTATCTTTCCATATCACACCCTGCCTTACGTTTATCCTGTTGTGCGGTACCATACCTTATTGCACCGTACTCTCCCCTACCCTACCCTACCCCGCCGTACCTTAGGTTAACCTTACTCTGCCTTACCCTACCCTGTATTATTTTACCCTGCCCTATATTGCAGAGATAATGAATGTATGGTGGTGGTTTGGACTCGTGGCCGCCTTGACGTTCTCGTTAACGGCGTGTGTGGCTGATGACATTCAATGGGATGAGGTCGTCCTGGCGGCGGTCAGGAAGCTTGGCAAGTGAGACAACATTGTATATCACATTTCAGTTATTTGCCTACTCATGGTCGATTTTCTCTCCTATTTTAATCCAGCTACCGCCAGACGATTTTATTCAGCTAAAAGGGGTAGAGGTGCCTGAGATTGTTATTGGTAGGACTCTTAACCCTCTCAAGGTTGGGACAGTTTTAATGTTTTATTCCATATACCGTCATACTATTAGTTTAGTGCTAGACGTTTGTATGCAGCTGAGAGTGAAACAAAGAAGTTTTAGAGATCAATACGATTTAATCACTCATAATCAGGATAACTCTAAAGTACGCTAGATTTTATTCAGCTGATATGAAGCTTAGAAACCTGTAAAAGTTTTTACTGGTACCCTTGACGTCTCATGGTCGAGGCAACTATAGAATTCTGTTCCAGCCACAGTTGGATGAACTTACACATCTGACAGCGAGTCACAGAAGAGTGTGAATGTAAGAGTAAGGAGTGGCTTGGGTGAGGCTGGATTACTGGTATGTTATCTTAGGCTTAGAGTGGCCAAGAAGAGCAAACTTTGTTCTGTGAGCAGAAGGAATGAAGAGGAAAAGACCTGATCAGTGTCAAAGGTGTGTGATAACCCACTCACTGAGAGGTCTTTGACTGATAAATGAGACTATGAAATAAATACAGGAAGACAGAGGTATGGGAGATGAGTAATAAAAGAGAGGTAGAGGCAAGCATGGACGAAAGAGGCAAAAGAAACTTGGAAAAGAAGAGAAGGCGATTCGGAAAAAAAAAAAGGATCATGAAAAGATGAGACTGGAATATTGGTGAGCAGAAGAATGAGAGAGAGAGAGAGGAATGAAGGAGAATATTTGGCTAAGTTAGTCTAGGTTAGGTTTGGTAAGGTGAGATGAGGTGACGTAAAGCTATGTAGGGTAAGTTGTGAATACGGGCTGGTTTGTTTAACTCTTCTATGTTAATTTAGGGTAGGTTTGGTCGTGCTAGGCTTTGCTAGGGTAGGCTAGATTCGGTTAGGTTAGATCCGATTGGGTTAGGTGAGATGCGGGTTGGATTAGCTGAGATAGATTAGAGTAGGTTATGTTAAAGTGTGGCATCTGTTCAGGCCATCATGGGTTAGAGCATGTTGAGTTAGACTAAGTTACTTTAGGTTAGGCGAAACGACAAGTTAAGTTATCCTACATTACATTAGATGATGTGGGGTTGGGTTAAGTTGGATTTGGTTGGGTTGAGGGGGTTTAGGAAGATATACGGTAGGTCTGTTGGGAATTGGAGTAACTGAATAAATTAGCCACAACAAGAGGACGGATGGGCCGAGGTCAAAGGTGCAGTGATAAGTGATGATAAATAGAACGGAGTGAATAACAGAAGAATGAAAAAGGTGGTGGGATGAAGAAAAAATGAAATGAGTGGACGGAATGGAATGAGAGAGAGAGAGAGAGAGAGAGAGAGAGAGAGAGAGAGAGAGAGAGAGAGAGAGAGAGAGAGAGAGAGAGAGAGAGAGAGAATAAGGGGTAAAGTTGGGCTGGATACTTCCTTAATCGACAAGGGTGGGGTGAGGGACGGGGGATTTGTTAGAACTTGTTCACAGGTGTGTGGGAAGCAAGGAATATAACAATTAACTTGAAAATGGAAGGAAAAAGATATTGGAACGAAAGCAATTGATAAGAATGGGAAAATGAAAAGAAGGAAGGAAGAAAAGATGTGTAAGGAGAGGGAAAGGGAATACTGGTTTTGTTGTTATTGTTGTTTAACCCGGATGTGGCTGACCGAGCAGACCCGTTGACCACAGGTAAGCAACTGCTTCTGCGGGGCTGTCCTACAGGTACAGTACAATACATACATCCAGGGACCCGGCTCCCTCTCATGGTTGACAGCCCTCACCAGAGTCTGACTAGGGTCCTTCTCATGCCGAAATGCTGGGAAGGGTTCCCGAGTGGGCGCCGGAGCTACTCACCCAAGGTGCACAACGCCCTCACGTGTCACGATTAACTGGTGTGGTAAAATAAGTTGTCAGGGTAGATTAAATTAGATTAGGTTAGGTTAGGAAAGAGTTGGTGGAGTTGGTGAGGAGAATAATGAGAGTAGGGAAGGGAGAGAATATGATGTAGGGATTACAAGATAAATTAGGTTTTGTTAGGTTTGATTAGGTTAGGTTTATATTTTTTAAGGTAGATCAAGTAAAGTTAGGCTTTCTTAGGTTAGTTTTGGTCAGCTTAGGTTAGGTTAGGTTAGGTGAGGTTATTTTAACTTAGGTTAGGGTAGGATAGGTTAAGTTAGATTACAATAGGTCAGGATTATATAACTATGGAGGATGTGGGTAGAGGAGAGGCGAGGGAGGAGCACAGGTGGTCAAAGTCATTGATTTGTACCGACCTGGTGGCAGAAAGTGTGTTGGCTGAGGTGGAGACTGATGGTAAACATACATGATACCCGGTAATACTTCAGAGTAATGGCGCCACTGGACCCTTTGACATAATTCAGCGGTTTGTAACTGATGTCATCGAGAGATTCCCAAATAGTTAGGGCAATTAATGGCCAACGGCCATACCACGTTGAGTACACCGCTTCCCTTCCGATCAGCGAAGTTAAGCAACGTTGGGTCTGGTTAGTACTTGGATGGGTGACCGCCTGGGAACACCAGATGCTGTTGGCATCCCTACGTGTCAAGTGGGGTTGGTGGAGGATTAGTGCCCCTCCCTGTAAAACAACTCTAAGCCCTTGACCACCCCGTTTGGGATACATGGCGTCTGGCAATGAATGAATGAATGAAAAAATTAATAAAAATTTCATGATATTATCTTAAATTAAATTTTCGTCATGACAAGAATGATTAATGGTTTGAATGCAACACTTTGATATTCCAGTTTGTCATTATTTCTTATCAGATTTTGACTGATGGGGACAAGGAAATAGGGTCTTATCGTGGGAGGTGTGTGGGTATTGATCAGAGCTGCTGATGAAATCCGTTCCAACAACACATACTTTCCCACATCTCCTCACCCGCACCACCACCATTTACCCTTTTCTCTCCCAGCACCCAAAACATGTGATGTAGATTTGTTATAAGGAGCATGTTGATACCAAAGTAAGTTTTAGAAATTGTTTTATGGCTAATTTTATTATCTGAATTTTATAAGTCAGTTGACTTCTGTCATGACGCTGAAACATTTCTGTTTAGGGTAAAAAAGTTTCCAGTACTATAAGGCATTTCTTAACCAATTTGTAGTTTTCTTTTATTTTTTCTTATTTTCCCGCAGCCATAACTAATTATCAGATTTTGCCCTGACAGAGCGTATGCTGGTGGCCGGGCCAGGGTGGATCTGCTGGGACACGATTGCAGCTTCAGGGAGACTCGTACACCGCCATTCATATCCTCCATCTTCACATGCCCAGGATGGACAAACATCAAGGGCACAGGTCAGTACTGGGAGACCCCGAGCGAGATTGGGTAAGGGAGTGGGTGGGTATGAGAGAGAGAGAGTTGGGGGTTGAATGAGTGTGAGAGTGAGGAAATGAGTGAAGTTTTGTGCTGGAGAGAAAGTGAGGGAGTGTGAGGGTGAGAGAAAGTAAGAGAGTGGCTATGAGAGTGGGTGAAAAATAATTAAGTGAAGGTAAATGAAACTGTCGTGGATACTTGAGCGGAGAGTGTTGCGGTGGTTTGTGTATTTGGAGAGAATGCATGAAGAGAGGCTTGTGAAAAAGATAACTGGATCTGATGTGAGAGGTGTAAGGCTGAGAGGAAGACCACGAATAGGCTGAATGGACGGGATTGGATGCTGTTTTAGAGCCTCACCCTTGTTCCAGTGCTTTTTGGCACACTGTCACTCCTAAAACATCATAGACTTTATGAAATGTTTTTTTCTTGCTTTACTGATTTTTAAAAGCCTTTGTGTAAAAAACAAACAAACAAACAAACTTAATGTTTTTAAAAGCTTTTGGGTAAAAAAAACTATGAAGGTTTCTGTAAGTTATTAGGTTAAAGAACATCATAGTAGTAGCAAGAGTTTAACAGAGGGCCTGACTAACCCGCCATTGTTTGAAAAGTCTCTCTTGAGCTGAATAAGATCACCTGGACACGATAATAACAAGGAACACTGAAACAGCAGAACGCCCACGCCTTGCGATTGGTATATGACCGAAAATATGACTCTGTGACCTTCACCTTTGATTGATATTCCTCAAACCTGAAATACTTCTTTTTTGCGTGACCAATCAACCTTCCACTAAGTTTGGTCCAAATCGAAGCTAGTGTGTTAAGGTTGATCTTGCCTTGACTTATGACCTAGTGTTCTCAAAATTGAATACTTTAATCTTTGATTAACCCTAAATCGTTCCACCAAGTTTAACCCAAAATTAATAAAAAACTTACTGACTTAAAGGGACAAAATCCTGGCATTTTGCTGTGACCTTGAATTGCGGTCAATTTTTGTTAAAATGCATTCACGTGCCCTACCCATCTACCAAGTTTGGTTCAAATCGGATAAAAGTGAAAACAGTTAACGTATTTGTGATCTTTGACCTTTCCCGGGCAATATTTACCGTGCCTCTAACTCAGTTGGCAATGAAATCTCTCAGTGACAAACCAAAGTTTTTTTTATTTATTTTTTAGTTTACAGTTAGAATGATTTAAGACCGAAGAACTAAAAACAATATAAAGATTTATTTTTTGTCGATTGTGTTCTAGTGCAGGAGCGTTATGCTGTAGCTACCTTAGATGTTTTAGGTACAGAAAAGCATGAGTATTAAGACTAGATGGTTAAATAAATTTAATATCTGTGTGTGTGCGGGCGTTACTTAAGATTATATTTGTTACGATTTGTAGCCCAGGTGTGTCGGCGACTTCCCTACATAAAACGTCTACCGACACTGACTTACATCTTGCGAATTCCACGTGACTGAACTGGAGAAGCCTCATATCTACGAACTGGCAACAAACTCAGACTAAAGTTTGTCACCTACCTATGCAGGCCTTTAGGTAATTATCTGAATCTTACTTTGTAAAGGGTATTAAAAATCACCTATTTTTACCCCTGACCAGGACAGTGAATGTTTAGCGAGGCCAAATTACATATAAAATGTGGTGAGGTTGGAGTGGTGGGTTCACCAGACCGGACGACAGATAGGGGTGGAGGAGAAATTGTTCGGGGTACAAGAAGGGAAAACAGTGCATTGACGCTATGATATTGTACTGAGGCACTCTCAAAATCTTACTAATAGCCTGTATACGAAGATTAATATGCCATTCTCACAGTCATATAATTTTAACTTACGCGTCTGATTACATATAAGAGTTGCTGTATGTTTCGGACAATGAAGCACTGTAACTGATACATACGATGAAACACCTTGAATTTGAAACTCATCATACCTTTGCCAAGCTTTGCTCTGATGAAAAATGCCGTTGTGTACTGGCGTAATTAATGTCGGTCATTATGCAACAACTTATGCCACATCAATCGAACAACCGGTACGATGATTATACCGTGAAAATTGACTAAGCATTTGAATCTCCAAGAAAGTGATTACAGCAGTAAGACGGCAAGGCCGTGAATTTGGTCTCAGATGCAGACATGCTTTTACGACGATTTAAAAAAAAAAAAAAAAAACGAAATTACAGTATCAGTTATTGTTTGATTACCAGGTTGACCTAATCTTGAAATCTGTATTTTCTGCAGCTATTAGCAAGATTGGTTTCTTGTTAATTTTGGCATGACGGCTGTGCTCAGAGTCGTGATGGCCATGTGATGCAAAGGAAATCATTATAATGTGTAGGGAGCATATATATATATATATATATATATATATATATATATATATATATACTCTGTGATGACCATGTGATTCAAAGGAAATCATTATAATGTGTAGGGAGCATATATATATATAATATATATATATATTGAGACAGGCTTGTTCTGAGGGAACCGCAACTTATACAGGAAAAGCAATACCAGTGTTGCAACGAACAGCATATTTATTATGTCCAGACGTTTCGACATATTCATCTATGTCATCTTCAGTGGATCTAAAAAGATGAAAAAAAGACCTGTAAGGAATTTAAAATCCTAAAAGAACTATATGAGCATGAGCTCATCATACCTACATAAAAGAGAAAACGTAGTGTTAAATTATAGGGGGGACTTAACTGCACAATATATTCAGAGGGACAGCAGACAGACAATTGTTTAGGGCGGGTTTTCGTTTATAAATATGAATGGATTCTAGCCCTTTCAAGTACAGTCACGCGATTCGCGTGATATCGGCTTGCATTCCGCCAGACACAGTCACGCGACTCGCGTCCTTAAGGCCCCTTCAAGGCCCAAAAATATTCGTCAGAAAAAAACTTATAGGCCGATTTGCGTGATTTTTTGGTGCGTCTTAGGGTAGCCAAGGCCTACTGGAGGTAAGTCATTGGCAACACTGCTTTGCCTTATCAGCCTCAGCCCGCTCCCTCCAACCTCAGTGTTTGTTGAGCAGTCAGCCAGTGATGTTTGACAGCTCGTGGTTCCCTTTAAATCGTCCATAATTCTCCTCCTCTTGCCCAAGGCAAAGACCCTATTGACTCAGTGAGATAATACATTGTATGTGAACATATAGTGATGTGATATTGTTGATGGAACATTCATATATGTATTGAAAAGCAATTCTGGCCGTTAGCAATCGTTGGGCCTTGGAGCCAGACACATGGTCAGTGTAGCGGGGTTGCACCACTCCACCCCCCCGTAGGCCGTATGGCGTGAGTGGAAATACGTATATAAATGAAGCCAAGGCATAAATATATATTGTGTGAAACATACTGTGGATGGCTTGGTGAAATTATGGAGCCAGCAAGCGTTATGTGTGGCATGAAACAGAGTGTTGTGAAGGGGCAAACCTGAAGTTGGGAGGGGAGAATTACGAGTGTTTTTAGGGCTGGAATTATTGTGATTCTGATAGTGTAAATGCGTATGGAATTGTATGAAATATACGTCAAACAAGCTGCGAGTTTCCGTGAACGAGTGTGGTGTGTGCTAAAAATAGCGTTGCCTCATACTCTCAGGGAGAAGCTGACTCACACACACACTACATAACTCCTCATCTTCAAATCCGTGGTCCAACTGGATCAACACCCCTGGAGGAAGTGAGTTCTGCAAATTTTGTTGATATATGTAATAATCTATTACCATTACCTCTCACACTTTCAGACAAATATCCATTTTCTCCTACAGATTACACATATGAAAGAAAGTAAATCTCCACAGCAGTAACTATAGAAGAGTTATGTTTATGTGTAGTAGGTTATAACAATAGAAAAACATCCATGGAAGATGTAATAGTCTGTACAGATAGGGGAAAAAGAAAGTTAGTAGCATAGTCTTCAGGCCGGTGTGCGAGGAAGAAACAGTGTGTGTAAAAGTTGGTAGCGATCGGAAGAGTAACCTCACTTTGTCGGCAATTACTCGAAAACTATTAGACTTCTCGATTTCCTGTTACAACCTTCATCAATACCACTAAATTCTACGTAAGATCAATACCAGAATGTAAGCCTTTGGTAGCGTTTTGGGGGGTAAAAGGCGAGAGAAATGTTTTTGTTCCTAGCGGTTGTTGTGTGACATGACAAGCGCTCGGAGTAATAACATCATTTTGTCGGCCAGTTACTCGAAAACTATTAGACTTATCGATTTTCTGTTACAACCATCATCAATACCACTAAATTCTATGTATGATCAGTACCAAAAAGTTAGCCTTTTGTAGCGTTTTGGGGGATAAAAGGCGAGGGAAATGTTTTTTTTTTTTCCCTCGCGTTTGTTATCAGTGACATTCGCTCGGAGTAATAACCTCACTTTGTCGGCCAATTACTCGAAAACTATTAGACTTATCGATTTTCTGTTACAACCATCATCAATACCACTAAATTCTACGTGTAATCAATACCCGAATGTAAGCCTTTGGTAGCGTTTTGGGGGGTAAAAGGCGAGGGAAATGTTTTTCCTCGCATTTGTTATCAGTGACAAGCGCTCGGAGTAATAACCTCACTTTGTCGGCCAATTACTCGAAAACTGTTTGACTTATCGATTTTCTGTAACAACCATGATCTATACCATTAAATTCTACGTATGATCAATACCAAAATGTAAGCATTATGTTACGTTTTGTGCGAGAAAAGGCGGTGGAAATGAGTGTCTCTTCCCGGCTGTTACCATTGAGAAAGGCTCGTAGTAATACTCTCATTTTCTCTGCCAATTACTCGGAAACTATTGGACGTATCGATTTCACGTTTGAACCATGATGAAGAGCAGGAAATTCTATATATGTACAATACATAAAAATGTAATATTTCTCATAAGAATTCGTGGTTACGTAGGCGGGAACATTGCGTACGCCATGCGCGCATCACGAAAGTCAATCACGCACGGAGTGCCACTTTTTCGATTTACTCGAGAACTATGAGGCGTAGGGGCTTTTCCCGTCACAGTGGGAAAGCTGGATAATGGGGGCATATTACTATGTAATAAAAACGTTAGGTCCCTGGGAAAACTTAGCTCTCAGAGGTCAGTGAAAATTTTCCGAAAATGGCTCTCAGTTTTTGACCATTTTCTCGAAAAGTATACATCGTATCTAAGCCAGATTGGTTTCGTTAGAAAGCTGATGAAATTCTCTATAAAAAAATATTAGATCATTTTCCTGTAGGATGGAAAACATTCAAACGGCGATGTTGGGAAGTCAAAAATGTTTACTCGACATGCCTTCCAGGGCTCATAACTTTCTGTGCTGTTGTTTTCCTGTGTTTTGGTCATGTTTATCAGATAGAACAAACATCCATGCATACCTGGACATAGGTTTCATGGGAATACATTGATTTTTTGGGGGCGAAAATAAGGCAAGAATGTGTTTCATTCGCTCAAATTTGCTCAAATTTGCCGCGCGCGCGCTCACCGGCCGGGCGGCTTCGTAGTCGAAATTCCGGGATCAGAAAACTTATTGAAACTTATCGTGCGCGAAAGAGCTAGTATTCTTAGATTCATACTGGTACATGTGTCTATTATACAGAAATTCTTGGGATCAACAGAAGTATTACAAATATATGAATGTTCCCTTACCGCTGAGTGAGGAGGGTCGCTCACAGGGAGAACTGACCTGCTCGACTGACCTCTATGCTCGTCAACCCTTAGCTTGAAAGCTCGTATTGTGCTTCCAATATACCCTGTATGGCAACTAGGGCACTTGTATTCATAAACGACTGACGAGCGGAGGGCAGTCGGTAGTCGGTCTTTGTAATTAAAAAATGATTGAATCTTAAGATCATTCTTATGAACAAATCGGAACTTTATTTGAGGATAGAAAATAGAAAAGTTATATTTCAGTGCCCTCTCTATCTTTTCTGATACAGTACCAAGAAAAGGTAGAGAAAGATACATTTCCTCCTTACTCACTGTACATACAGGTTGCTTTGGACTGTAAATTTTGGCTAAGAATTTTCTAACACAATTATCAAAAAGAGCAGTACTGAAACCGTTGTTAGCAAAAAAATCCTCAAAAATGAAATCTCCTGATGGAATAGGTTGTAGGTGGAATACAAAAGTGTTCTAATTGCATTCAACTTAAAAATAAATGGACAGTAACTAAAAAAGCTAGTACCCAAACCCGAGAAAGTAGTTACTGTCCATTTATTTTTAAGTTGAATGCAATTAGAACACTTTTGTATAGAGCTTATAACCTAACTTCCACCTACAACCTATTCCATCAGGAGATTTCATTTTTGAGGATTTTTTTGCTAACAACGGTTTCAGTACTTTGATAATTGTGTTAGAAAATTCTTAGCCAAAATTTAGTCCGCAACTTATGTACAGTGAGTAGGAGAGGAAATGTATCTTTCTCTACCTTTTCTTGGTACTGTATCAGAGATAGAAGAGAAATCATAACTATTTCTATTTTCTATCCTCAAATAAAGTTCTGATTTGTTCATAAGAATGATCTTAAGATTCAATCATTTTTAATTACAAAGACCGACACCTGCCCTCCGCTCGTCAGTCGTTTATGAATACAAGTGCCCTAATTACATATATTGGAAGCACTACGAGCTTTCAAGCTAAAAATTGACGAGCATGAGTCAGAAACGATCAATTCTCCCTGTGAGCGACCCATTCAGGCTATTCATATTTGTAATACTTCTGTTGATCCCAAGAATTTCTGTATAATAGGCACATGTACCAGTATGAATCTAAGAATACTAGAATCCATTCATATTTATAAACGAAAACCCGCCCTAAACAATTGTCTGTCTGCTGTCCCTCTGAATATATTGTGCAGTTAAGTCCCCCCTATAATTTAACACTACGTTTTCTCTTTTATGTAGGTATGATGAGCTCATGCTCATATAGTTCTTTTAGGATTTTAAATTCCTTACAGGTCTTTTTTTTATCTTTTTAGATCCACTGAAGATGACATAGATGAATATGTCGAAACGTCTGGACATAATAAATATGCTGTTCGTTGCAACACTGGTATTGCTTTTCCAATATATATATATATATATATATATATATATATATATGCATTAAAAGTAGTTAATCCCTACTACGACCCACGACAGGTATCGACCAAGTGATTCGAATGTTTAATCTTTTTCCGTGATGGAATTATAGTATCGGGGTTTTGATACTTGTAGCGAAAATCTGTGCATAATGACTTTTACGAAGGCATATTTCATCGTTGCTGACGCAAAAAAAAAAAAAAAGGTATTAAACAATACCAAATATGCAATTCTTCGTCGTAAGCATAAATGATTATGGTTCATTATCATCATTATCATCATCATGGGAGGGCAAATACCATGGGGAGCATAGCCTCACTCACTCTCCGACTCTAGCCAGAGTGGGCCCTTCGTGCTTCCCCTTCTAAGCATCACTCTATCTATCTATCTGTCTATTGCCAGACTCCTCAATCCAATACGGGGTGGCCACAAACAAATTGCCTCCACGTCGCCCTGTCCCCCGCCATTTCACAGCCCTGCTCCCAACTCACACCCTCCTCTCTCATATACCTCTTCACTCCATCCCTCCATCTCATCCTCGGCCTCCCCCTCCCTCTCGCCCTTCCACCTCACTCATATACACTCTCTTCGTCAGTCTTTCACCCTCCATCCTCTCCACATGGCCAAACCACCTCAGTGTATTCTTCCTAACGCTTCCTATCACATCCACATCTACACCACAACGCTCCTCTATATCCTCATTTGTCAGCCTGTCTCTCCATGTGACTCCACAGGCTCCTCTTAAATAACTCATTTCCACTGCTCTCACTCTTGACTTGTGCCATTCCAACAACGTCCATGCTTCACTTCCATACGTTAGAGTTGGTATCACAATACTGTCATGTAGTAACATTTTCACTTCCATGCTCACTTCCCTGTTTTTTATCACTGCTTTCAAGGAACCAGCAACCTTTCTTCCCTGCTGTACCCTTTCAAGCACTTCACCCTCCAAACCTCCATCCTTACTCATCACATTGCCCAAGTACTTAAACGTACTCACATTTTCCAATTCCTCACCATCCAACCTCCCTGTACATTCACTGACTTCACCTCTCTCAAATACCGTCACTTTACTCTTCCCTATATTCACCTATAGATTCCGTTTCTTACACATTCTCCCAAACTCATCCACCAAGCCTTGCAGCTCCCCATCGTCTTCATTCAACAACACAGTATCATCTGCAAACAACAGTACAGGGAGTTTCCAAACACTACCATCTCTCACCAGGGCCACTCGAACATCCACTACCCTACCTTGTACCTCTTTTATTACCCCATCCATGTACAGATTGAACAACCATGGAGACATGACACATCCCTGTTTCAACCCAACCTTCAAAGAGAAAAATTCTCTCAGTTCACCATCCACATGCATTGCAGCCTTAGCACCATCATACATACTCTTCACAGCATTCAGCAACTTCCCATCTACTCCATATATTCTTAATACTTTCCACAATCCTTGTCTATCCACCCTGTCATATGCTTTCTCCAAATCCATGAAAGCCGCATACAACTTCTTTTCCTTCTCTAGAATCTTTTCCACTAAAGATCTAGGACTGAATATCTGATCTACACAATCTCTTCCCTTCCTAAAGCCTCCCTGTTCTTCTCCAACTAATTCCTGTGTTTTTTCCCTAACTCTGTCAATAAGTATCCTACCATACACTTTTCCTGTTATACTAAGAAGACAAATGCCCCTATGATTACCACACATTTCTTTTTCCCCTTTTCCTTTGTACAAGGGAATAATTATACCTGACTTCCAATCCTCCGGAACTCTACCTTCCTCCCAGGCCAATCTGCACATCTTCTACATCCATTCTACTACTATCTCTCCCTCATGTTTCAACATTTCACCACACACTCCATCAATTCCTGGGGCTTTCCCCAGTTTAACTTTCTTCATTGCTTCCACAACTTCTAGCCTCCTGATTTCTTCCTGTCTTCTCACCTCCCTCCTTTTCCCAGCCATTCCCCAGCCACTTATACTCGCATCACTTCCATCCTCTATGTTCAACAATTCCTTAAAGTGTTCTCTCCATCTGCTCACTATTTCTCCCTTCTCCACTAGTAATCTACCATTTTTATCTGTCACTCCTCTGCTAACTTCACTTCCACCCTGTCTTACTCTCTTCACCTCTTTCCAGAGCATTGTCTTACAGTCCCTCCAATTTACACTCAAATTCCTTCTAAATTCCTAATCCACTCTCTTCTTACTCTCTCTTGCTAATCTTTTTACCTCTCTTTCTTTTTCTACATATAACTCTCTCTTCCGCCTCTCAACTTCTTCCACGCCCCTATTTCTCATCCGTTCATTGTATGCTTTCTTTTGTGCCACAGCCTGTCTCACCTTTTCATTCCATCACGCTGTTCCTTGCACCCCCCTCCGTCTTCTCTTCCTCCCACACACCACATCACATGCTGCACATATTTCTTCTGTGAATATCCTGCACATATTTCTTCTGTGAATATCCTGCACACACCTTCCACGTCCCCCATCTGCTCCAATTCATATTTGCCCAATCGTTCCTCCACTTCTGTCTTATATTCTGCCTTTTTCTCATCCTCTTGTAACCTTTCCACTCTCCTTGCAAATACTCCTTCTTCCCGTCCTTTCCTTCTTTTATTACTCCATCTTATTTGGATCTTGTTTCTGGCCATCGCCAAGTAGTGGTCGGAAAGTCCACTCCCCTAAAAATATACCAGTTGGTTAATACAAGCGTATTTTAAAGCCAGAAAAGCCTTTTTTGTACCTAGACCAACATCACAAAGTCAGCAAAAAAAGCTATACAGTACATCACAGTGTCAAATCTTAGCTTGGTGATGTCTGTGAGTCATTTTTTGGATGTAAACATTGCATTCATTTAGATATACTTCCACCTTAATATCAATACTAGTAAAGAATAAACCCATTAGTAACGAAACTGCAGGGGTATACAATACTCCATGTAGAGACTGTGATTCGGTTTATATTGGTGAAACTGGAAGGGATTTGGACACTCGCGTTAAGGAACACAAGTATGCTTGTAAGATAGGCAACATGAATAACGCAGTGCACGTTCACTCTTCAGAAAACGACCATAGAATCAACTGGAATTCTAGCCAAATATTGTACAAATGTAGTAACTATAAGAAACGTAGGATAGTGGAAGCTGTAGGAATAGAGATATAATAATTTTAACCATAGTGAAGGAATGTATAAATTACATCCAGTGATGAGAGGATTAGTGGCAAGGTCCTTGCCGCTCCTTGTAATCCCTCACTGGGGTCGTGGACAGAGTAAAGGAAGAGTCAGGTGAGGTCACATCAGGTGTGGTTGGGAAAAGGTGTCCTCACCCTGGATATAAGCAGCTTCTCAGTATTTGTATGTACAGTTGCCTCCTAAAGTTTCTTTCGCCATGTTATACCTCCCTGCAAGATGTGGCACAGTCGCAGTAGTAGCGGCAATGTCGCCGTAATAGCGTATATGACGACAGACGCGAGAGGAGCGTGTGTATGCCAGACATCATGATAGTAAATAAATACAGGAGTAATGAACACATAACCAAAGCTAAGAATAATGTTAGTATGTATTCATTAATACAAAAAAGCAAGAGGAATGTAAATACAAGCATAATGATATCAAAAATATATCCTGAAGGTTGTTGCAGGTATAGTAATCATACCTCAGCCACCCTTACCAAACCTTAATGTGAAATCTGGAGAGTTAAATCTGTTTTTGGATCTCGCTATGGGACAGCTCGGAAACCTTTCTAAATAGTAAAACGTATGGGAACGTGATGATATGCATATAATACTAATATATCGCCAAAGCAAGAGAACATGAAAGAGGAATAAATAACTCTGTATGGGTAGGAATATATTGATCACCGACTACTGGAGGGTTATCACATCAGGGCAAAATAGTTCGAATCACTATCCGACATTTCCAATATGACGAAAGGTAAGTGAGCTATCAGGCTTCAGATACCACTCGATAGGAGACATTAAAACAGTAATAATATCATATGGGATACTTAATAAGAAATATAATAATGGAAATATATACATAGAAGAGGAAGCATTGATAACTCAGCTAAGCAAGAGGAATTTGAAGAGAACTAGGAAAGCGAATACGAACTTAGACACTGTCCGTCCAGCTGTTCAAAGATTGCCGTATTATGTGGTATCTGATAATAGTCTTTGTATTATGTTGTCTGATAACCACCCGTATCTAATGGTGTTAGACATTTCAAGGTTAACACGGCCAATTACACCTTATCTGATATATCTTCAGAAACCCACTTGTTTTATTGGAAACCATAACCATGATCAATTATTACATTCCAACAATATCCGAAAACTGTATTACTCCAGTAGCGATATCGGCTACCAGCCCTAACAATGACTCGGCAGAAGAGTATCCATATGTTCTGTGATTCATAAGAGCTTCCAAGCGATATCCATGAGACAGATTTAACATCCCAGATTTCACATTTAATACGGTTTGGTGAGGGTGGCTGTGGTACGATTATTATACCTGCGACAACCTTCATGATATACTTCTGTTTTGATATTACATTATCATTCCTACTGGTGTTATATATTAATGCATACTAACATTATTATTATTGGATATGTGTCAATTACTCCCGTATTATTAACTATTATGACTTCTGGCATAAACGCCCGTCACTCACGTTTGTCGTTCTAGTACGACATCGTTCATTCATTGATACGTGTTTACGCTACTAATGCGACGGTGCCACATCCGACGGGAGCTATTTTTAGGAGAAAGAACCTCTGGAAGGCAACTGTACCACTCTTCGTCTGTAGATCCACTGAAAAGGGCGACAACTGTCGCCGAAACTGTTTGGAATACATCTTTTTTCGTCTGCCAGTGTGGGTTTTTGTATCCTATTTCATGGTCACGATAGTGTGACACTTTAGCCGTCTCTGAGAGATCACCCTGTGGGCAGGGTAAGCCTCAGAAAAATGGGCCACTTGCCCATTTAATTGAAGTTGGCGTTGACGTATTATGTGAGGGGACTTCCTAGCCCTATTGCTGTTTCTTTCTGGTGTCGTGGTGGTGCAGAGGATACGAAATTCCTTCACATGCACAAATCATAACCCACCTGGAATGGAAACACTCACAGCGGTGCCACATTCCACCATATGGACTCCAGCCTCGGTCACACTCGGAACTACCGCCAAATGTACGGTATCTGTTCACTCGGTTTCGAGAGAAAACGGCCCCAGTTGAAAACGGCCCTCACCAAAACGGCCCCACTTAAACCAAAACGGCCCCACCCTATGACCTCGTATTTTGTGCATACTGCAGTTTGCCACTTAAACCAAAACCTAACCTAACCTAACCTGACCTAACCTAATAATAGCAGATCATATCTGTAAGATCAAATTGGCCCTGTGGTCTGAACTTGTCAATGAGGGGGCATATATATGAAAATCTGCTGTAGAAGAGTTGTAAATTTAGGTCATAGGGTGGGGCCGTTTTGGTCATAGGGTGGGGCCCTTTTCTCCTGCTTCAGTTCACTGAACAGGGCAAGCGGGAACCTGGATATAACCTTACATCATAGGGTCATACTCCAAGGAAAGTTCAGAGATCAGCAAAAGGTTTATTTTCTCGTGCAGTCGATAAGTATTAATCTGAGCATTTTCTTCCCACACAGCACTGGCTGTTAACCGGTTCGGAGTGGTAGATGAAGCAGTACGAGATTTCTTCAAACAAGCATTAGACGAGGGTTTGCTCACGCTAGACGACGCTAAAGAGTGGCTCATGACACAAGATTCTCCAGGAATCTTCATGCAGCAGCCCGTTCGACATTCTCTGGTTGGGTTGCACTGAGAGTGAAAAGCTGATTTGGAGAGTGTAAGTGAGTGAGGTGGAGGGAAAGGGGGAGAATGATAATAAGATGAAGGGATGGGGTGGAGAGGTATATGAGAGAGAAATGTGAATTGGAGAGCACCCAGATGGAAGATCACAGGGTGACATGGAGGCTATTTGTCAATGGCCAAGCTTTCCTTAATTACGGTACTTGGCGACTGACAAGCTGCACTGATCTGTTGTCTGGGGGAGCCGTTGATGCATAAATCAGCAGGCCCAGCTCGATTCCCGGTCCGACCAGACTACTAGCAAAGTATTTAGAGCTGAACCCTGTTGACCTGTTCTTACCATTGGGTACCTGGAAACAGATTCAGTTGCTGCCTGGCTTATCCATTGGAAGACGGTCAGCTATTAAGATGATTGTCTCCCTTATGACCAAGTGTAGTCTATCTATTTATTGCCAGACGCCATACTCCCGTAAGGGGTGGCCATTTGACTTTGTGTTAGTTGTTTTACGGGGAGGGGCACTAACCCTCCACCAACCCACTTACTGATACGTAGGGAGCACGTATGGTTTGGTTATACGGTTACCACCCAGCGTTGTAAATGGTTTCTTCACTTACAGGAAACTATTAGGTTTGTCACTCAATGTAAAGCCACCTGTAAAGGAAAGAAAAGCAATAAGAAGTGACAGGAAAGATGGAAGAATTAGGAAGAGAGGGCAGGCACAGAAAAAGAATGATAAAGGCTAAGGAGGAAGTAGGTAGCACTACATCAAGTGAGTGGATGATGGTCGCCACCACCTACCACCAAAGTGTAGTCCATAGGCATTAATCGTAAGCTTTCTTCTTTTTCATTATGAAAGAGTATCAAGAAGAAAAGACATCATTGTACTTAATTAATTACTTGGCTTAGAGGGTTCTGTCCTAAACTGACCAATTGTCTGGGGTGTAAATAACAGTGAGAAGTACATTAACAACACATCAAAATGAAAGAATTACTTTCGACTCACTGCAACTGATGGCCGTATTCTTAAATATTTCTTTTCCTTGTAGAGGCATGGGAAGGGTACTTGGCATAGTTGGTATTCTTTAATAATTCTTTCCCGTCGTGAGCTGTTCGAAGGGAAAGACTTTACGGGCAACAGAAATTATTGGAACTTGAATAAATTATTTTACCCATCACATCAAGACTTCCTTTGCAATATTTGTGCGTTCTGTTGTTGTTCATTGTCACATACATATTTTAAAGAGATGAAGGAAGTTGCTGTCTAGTTTTATTAATACAATTTTCAACGATGTATTAATGTTTAAGTGCTGTCTGTATCTCTTTAACAGTGTTACTCGCGTCGACTGTGATGTTTAGCCAGACTTTAACAAAGCAGACGATGCACTGACGCATAGTTAATTCACACACAGTCTCAAATATTCATCCGATCTTAAATGATCTGACTGCCAAATATTCTACATTAATTAAGGCCAGGGTCGCAAGAAGATTTTTTATAAACAGTAACACTGTACTCGGTAATTTGCCCAGAGAAGGAAAATCTGCCATCAAGGACACACAGGTGGTTCGGCTTGTGCCTTCCAACTGGAAAAAACATCTGAGCTCCATCATGCTAGTATATGAGACGGACGATAAACAAGTCATTCTTATAGTTACGAATGACAAGACTAAAGCTAATGCTGTTCCTGCAATATTATTATTATCAAAATATTATGTCGACGAGTGAACACCGTTGTAATGCTGGTTAGTATGGCATTAATGGCTGAATACAAGCCAAGAGTATGCATGTGAAAGCGACCTCCAACACCTCAAATGTGTTGTGCTTTCATTACCCAATATGAGAGATGTGTTCTTTGATGCGTGGTTTTATAAATCTAATGCTCCACCATACCAAATATCAGCACATTGTTCTTTTTAGCCCAACGAGGATACCAACCTGAAAATTTTCCTTTCCGTCCAAGAGAAATCTCCAAGTATACCAAGGGGAAAGAATATTCCATTGAAGGGATGGAAAAGTTTGGGGAAACTTATTTTTAAGAGTACGGCCGTGAGGCATGGTGCCCATTTTAATGCGACACTGTGATGGGTGAAACTACTGCAGAATTTTTTCTTGTGTTGCTGGAAGTGCTCAGGTCAACGATATCGGTGTTTACTCTGCATAATTTTCTATCTTCCATATTGCAGTTTTTTTTTTTTTTTTTTTTTTTGATCCACCAATTTTAGTGATGGAAACTAATTTTACGTAGCAACCAAAATGTCAGTATCCATCATACTAGCAGATTGAGCCGTCGCCGTAGAATGAAAGCTACATGGAGGGAGGGTGCACAACATACAGACCATTCTGTATTGAGCCAGGTAGACGAAGTCGATGGTCATTATTTTTGTACGAAATTTATCTCTGTGTGTCTGTCTGTGTCGAAAATTCAAATGTTAGAAAGTACTGACTGCAGAAGGAAAAGTTATTAATAAAATTTGTTTAGAGTCACAACTAGAGTTCACATGTCACTTAACCAGCATTGAGAGTCATCCAGGATGGATACATAACAGTCAAGTTTTCATCTAACAGTATTATTACAGTCTACTTGGCTCACAGATGACGAGTAGTCTTGTTTAATAACTAATTTTTTTTATTAACGTGGGAGTGCAGATTTGTTGTAAGCGGGGGTAAGAGTTTGGAAGCGACAAAAAGGGCTAGATGTTAGGATATAAAAACTATAATATGGAAGAGCTGTTGCGCTGAATTTCTTGCAGCTGCAAATCAGTGTATCAGAATGTAGCGAGGCAACTTCCGCAGAAAACAGACAATTGGTTTAATCACTACGCTAAGGCAGTGTCTGTTTAATTATATTCTCACTCTGGCCGATGTAATTCAACTTCGGAAAGACTTCTCGACCAGGAGAGGTTAGAAATGCCCTTCAATAAGCCCATTCTTTTGAGAGGAGTCTAATTAACTGAATTTAATCGTGTGTTTCTGGCAAGAATATAAGAGAACAGAAGCGACTGAATAATCGGTGTTACTGTTCACTAGCAAAGCTAGGTCAGCGTTGGCATTAGTAAGAGGCGTGAATATTTTCAAAAGTAAACCGGATTATTAACACTTCACTACAACAACAACAACGTTATTATTATTATTATTATTATTATTGCCATTACTTTTGCTTTTATTATTATGATGATGATGATGATGATGATGATGAAGATGATGATGATGATTATTATCATTATTATTATTATATTGTTCTCGCTCGCTTTGTTCGCTCTAACACTACTAAACACGCAGTAGGGTGTGAACACCTATGCCACGCATAACAGTTATTACACAGAATTTTAAAGCTACAGCAGATCTACACATACTGTAGAGTGGAATACGTATAAAAATATGATTCCTATACCTATAACATATATTACCTATGTGTTCTCAAAATTCGCCACGATACTGATGAAAAAGACCAAAAATGCCGAACTGAGCACCGAGCAGCATCAAATCTGCGTTATTTGGGAGTCTACTAAAGTTAATGTGAATCAATGCAAATTGTTTCAAAGCTTATTAAGTAGTAATACTGTAGGTGGTACTTAAGGGACGTTTATCAAATCTTACCACCATATTTCTGGCAAAACCAAAAAGTGTCAGAGTGTTCTCAAAAGATATGTTATCTCAGAAAATGTTTAAGTTACAGCGGGCTACACACATTACTGGAAAGCTTACTGCATTATAATATACTCTATTTAAGTGGCTTTCCTCAAAATTGGCAACTATATTCTTGAAAAAGGCAAAAAAAAAAAAAAATGAATGAGTGTCAGTTTATGACATGAGGACTGGATTGTCTCGGAAATTTTAAAAGCTACAGTGGACGTACACACAAGGCTGGAAAGCTTATGGAGGAGTAATAGGTGTTACTTAAGTTGTTGCTCTCAAAGTTCGACAACATACTGATGAAAAGAACCAAAAAGCTGAACACAAACTTGAGTGAAGCGTGTAGCAAGCCATGCTTTAGCATGATGGTTTAAAGCCCCAATCCCGACAGTGTGCACTTTCTAAAATAGGATGGATCACTTCAAAGTCTGCATTTATATCAGGCCAAAGGGATGACAGACTTTTCTTTAAAGGTAAAGTAACAGGTTTTGCAAGCTGCCTCGCTCGAACGTGTTCCACACTTTCAAGTGTGTTTGTCTATAATTTCAGTTTAGTTGCAATTTTTCAAACTTACCACCCCACAGTGACCTACCGTACCATTTCAGCTTTATTGCAAAGAAACAAAAATTGGTTATGGAATATTAATTTACAGTTTCTAAAATTAAATTTCAGTTTGCATTGTTGTAACTTTCTTTGCTATCCAGTACTGTACAAAAAGAAAGTAATGGGTTAACTTTGTACACTACTGGCAAAATCAAGTGTTAAGTTCTGAAGATGAAAATGTATTACCGGTATGTATATTTAGTTATGAATATCAGTACACTGTGTTTATTTTTTTATCGATGATTAGGATGAAGTGCTTATGGCAAGACACAAATACAGTTATACATTAACTTAGTTTCTAAAATTACATTTCAGTTTGTTTTCTTGATTTATTTTTTTTTGTACAGTACTGTACATTAAGAAAACACTGGAATAGCACTACTGTAGTGCTATAAAATATTGAGAAGCACTGTATGATGATACTATAATACAGTGCGTACGCGCTGCATATTATGCCATTTTTAAGAACACAGTCACTTGCAAGAAAATACTGTTCAAAGATTTACTTTATGTGCAACAGATTGTTTTCAGTGTCTAAAAATAAATAATACTGGTTAAACTCTTCATTAATGTTATTTATTGTTTTAAAATTTAATCAACAGGTTTTCAAATATGCAAGATTTATTAGAAACAGCTGTAAGTTGGCCCCTATTAAATCAGCAACAACAAACAGTATCTTCAGAAAAAAAAAAAAAAAAAAAAAAACGGCCCTGGCGGGTAAGTGGGAAGCTACTCGTTCCTCATCTGTTGCAGAGGAATTTATACTGTATTTACCCTGTAAGTTTCCTAACTTCAGGTTTACCAAAGACCTCGCGAATAAGATGGTAGTGCAATGTAGTAAGGTTGTGATAAGCTCTATATAAATGATACAGTACCACAGGTATCGTAGGGGAATCACTGTGCGACCAGGGACTGTAGAGTACAGCCATGTGGAGTTCACCAACAATCCTCAACCATCATAGTTCTGTATCCTACGTTTCTCATTCAACTCTGAATATTAGAAAGCATCCTTTTTCTTTTTCTTTTTTTTTATTAATTCTAGGAAGAAGGAACCAAAGGCCACGAGCCTGCAAAAACTGTTCCTTCCACTTACACTTTTCTTGTGTATTTGATGCCTCTGCTATACATCAATACATTCCATATAACTCTTCCCATTACGACAGCCAGCAGGAAAGTGACAGCCAACTTTTACTCATGGCTTTATACTTACAGTACGTTTCTTTAATTAAAACTTGAATCTCACACATTGACTTTGTTGGTCAAAACCTATGGTACATTTATCCCGTTCAGGAAAATTGTGAATCGAGATGCCTTTTTCACATGACACGTCTGTCTTTGTTGCAACATAGTGCATCATTCTGCATAACTGCATATACCTGTTTTAGGCTGATGTAAAGACTTGCCATACTGCTATCCAAGCAAAAGACAAAAGTGCTTTACACTTGCTGCTGAAAAAAGAATTTCATACATGAAATAATTTCCTCACGCTCAGTTTCTTAGGCATTATGCGTGACCAGTTATGTATAAGCGACCTTATATCCATCAAGCAATAGAATTGGTTACTCTACTCCATTCATTTCAGAAGAATTCAATCTGCTTTGGTTGCTATATTTCATCCATCTCATTTATTTTCACATTTCAGTGTGCCAAAGTATCACCACATTGTCTTCCGAGATGATGGTGAAGGAGTAGTAAGTAGGTAGCTAGAGTTAAATTACCTAGATAAACTGAAACCTACGTAGACAGACCAGTGGGGAGAGGCGAGAGAAGACGAAGAGAGAAGAAGGTACGATTGGAAATATGACTGAGAGTGGGAGAGAGAAAGTATGCAGACTGAAAGCATTGCTGTTTCTGTATTTTAGTACTATAGTGGCGTGCATGTTGTTCTTCTGTCGCTCTTTTGTGTCCGCCTCCGTGTCTTAGTTGGTATCAGTTGTTGGTGTTCTGTCTGGCTTTTATATGTCCTGGTGCTCTTGTCAATTTTAAAACGGTCCTCAGAGTCTACAGAAGGAAGGAGATCAGCACAGTAGTAGGACAAGATAGAAAAGGAAAATGATTCAGTGGGAAAGAGTGAAAAGTGGGTGTGGGTAGTTTTTCCCCATGCCTACCCTGCCTTCCTGGAAACTGTGGTCTGGTGTTTAGGCCTGTGGATGGTTGGCGTGTGCTTGTCAAGCATGTGTTAGTGAATAGCCTGTGAATGCACACAGGTGTGTTTCTCATGCCCATGTAGAAATGTGTATTCGACCTGCAATGTATTTCCCTCCTTACATGCTATGTTTCATCCCCTCATGTTTGTTCACCTCATCATTGTACTAGTATATTAAGCACCAATGTCGTACGGTAACAGATGCATTTTATTCGTGCAAGATATGCGTAATTTAGCATGTTGATAGGCTACTCTCCATCTGGGAATATTGTGCAAGGCCAGCTACCGGGCCTTGGACCCACGTCACTCCCATGGCTGTACCTTCCGGAAATATGGTAACCATCCACCTATCTCTCTGGCAGGCTAAATGGTGATACACCTTGCCCAAGGGTGACCCGAAATTATGCAAGGAAGGGGCACCCATCTTCCCTGAGCCAGGCACATTGCTGCATTTTTTAAAAATTTATATTACTTTGACAAAGCCAACTGCTTAACCTGAACTTTTATTGGTAAATGGAAGAACTGCCTTTTGAAAATCCACCTTCCTTTAACATCTGTGGGGAAAGTTATTCTTAATATTAACAAACTGTATAAGGATAAATTGTTATAGATTTTAAGATGGCATATGGATTATTTTTTAAATCTAATGATAATGATGGTACGGAAAATTACAATGGCTTTATGATATACTTTCATTTTTTGTAATTGTTTGATAACCTCTCTACAGAGTGCAGTGACTGACATTGTTCGTTCAATCTCACATCTCAGGAGATTTCCTTATATCAACTAAAACCATCTGTCGTTAGTCAGTGTAAAACTGATAAGTTGTGGTTCATGCTTCAGGGTTCAAGGGTTTACGATGCAAACTACCCACTGACCAGTTCAAACCTTATTTCCCCCAAATTATACGCAATTCCTTTTTTATAGGATTGATACCTAGTGCTGTTATTACGAGAGCATTCTTTTTCTCTCCTGCTGATGTGGTTGTGAGTCAGTGAAGGAGATGTGAGTGTAGAAACTCTAGGCAGAAGACGAGAAGACTCCCGATAATACCCCCGGCAAGCACTACCAGAATACCCTGTCAAGTAATGAGACAAAAATAAGTTATTATTACAATTAGAATCACAGTATTCACCAACGTTATTATTATAATCAGAATCGGAAATTACCATTGTCATCATTACCATTTTCATCTTCACTGGCATCCTCATCAAAATCATCATCATCAACGCAACCCATAATCTCATATCAGAGATAATGTAAAAATGAGTAACAAAAGAATAGAAACCAGGGAAAGTAAAGATTCAGAATGCCCAGTTCAATAAAACACACAATCATTTATAAATTAGTGTAAGTAAACATACCCTGGGTTATAATGTTTTTGGCACACCTACAGCGGTGGCCAAATACAGTGCTTGACCCTAACTGTGTTATTCGCTCAGTCATTCATTCACTTAACCCTAGAACACAAACCCCGGGTGAATTCCACCCGACCCACATGACGTCATTGCCAATGTGTATGGTTCCCGTGCTCCCAGGGTTACCAGTCCTCCAGTACCTTCATTTGGCAGCCGGTTATGGTAGAGGAAGGATACACCATCACTGTCTGCATGTGGGTTTCTGCTGTAGGCCTTGGTTCGTATGTGCAAAGGCTGAAAACCAAAGTGAACATCGGGTTTCTACCACAGCAGCAGCAGCATGGCAACCCCTTCAGTGGTGTCCCAAAGGACCTGGGAGGACATGGGAGGTTTTCCAAAGGCATATGCTGATTTTTTTTTTGGGGGGGGTGATTTTTTCGTGAAACAGGCCAAAATTTCCCTACTTTTAGTCACTACTTTTATTACTCAGTTTCCATAACAAAGTGATGTGATTTTCAATCCTTTGTATTGTTAACTTAAAGTACAAAGCCTAAAGTTCCTTCTTGTACATTTATTTTATCAAAGCTCCGTATTTAGTATTTTTTTCCAATTTTCTAATTTCGGGTGAAAAACACCCGGGGTTTGTGATGGTGTTACTAGAAAGAAGCATTTGTGTTCTAAGGTTAATCATCACTTACTCACTATGCTTGCCTCTAATTGTGGTATTCACTCAGTCACTCATTTACTTACTCACTCTGCTTAACCTTAAGTGTCACTCGCTCAGTCGCTCATTCACTTACTGGGTTACTGTGCCTTTTTGATGTATGAGGTCCAGGCCTTATTGCAGGGGGTGGGGATGGCAAGAAAAAATTTTGCACAGTGGGAAACCTTAACTCCGGCAAGCTTTTAGGCAGACTTGAACCCCCAAGAATCATCCCCATGGAAGGGGGCGGCCCCCTGGGCTTGAAGCCAAGCTGTTATGCATGGTCAAAGTTTATAATATAGAAACACAAAATTATGCATAATAGCAAATCTCACTCATCCCTGGCTTTATACAGTACAGTATGGGACTCTGCAGCCCGTGGGACTGCTTATGGGGGGACAGCGCTTATAGTTGTTACTTTTTTAACCTAAGAATAGAATTGTTCAGTGATAGACCTTCACCCGACACAGGATTTAGCCAGGAGGAGACACCCCTGGGGTTCCTCCCGGTAAATAATTCTTTCATTCCCGTCACAGTTTCACTGGGGTGGGTGTGGCTATCATGGGTGACCTTTGTCTTGTCCTGTTGGCATCTGTCATGTGACATTCATTCCCAACAAAACTGCATGTCTCATCCCTCAGTTTTGTTCTCGGTTTGCCCCCTCTGCTCTGTAATTTTTAGGGTTGTCATTTGCCTTATCTGTCAATCTGCCAGTTCTACGAACGGTGTGACCGTTCCACTTCCACATCTACTCTTTAATGGTATTGTTTCAAATCAGTCAGTTCTGTGAAGGGCGTGACCTACCCACTTCCACATCTACTCTTTAATGATAATGTTTGGAGACTGTAATTTCATCTGTCCTTTTATACATGAAGTCCTATTTTTATTTTTCCGTTTTCTACCTAGTATCATCCTTTCCATTCCTCTCTTGACACCTGGGTTTTTATTAGACTACACCTTCCCTGCTCATAAAACAGAAAAAGGAAGCAAACACTGAGTATATACCCTTCTTTTTTTTTATTAACAGAGAAGTGCTTGTTCTTCGTAATGTATCGTTTAGTTTCGTAGCTATTATAAAGGCTCCTACATGTTGGCATGCATCGGCCTTAGTAACCTAATGGCGGCTGCCCACGCTGCTCGATCTCTGGCTGCCTCAATTTTCAGTCCCTTACCCCTGAGGTCAGACCTTTGACCTCGTCCCAGGTCTTCGGTCTGCCTCTCTCTGGTCTAACCCATTCGTTCCCACTTTTCACCATCCACGCCCAACTGTCATCCTCCAACCTCTGAACATGCCTAAATCACCTCAATCTACCCTACCCCATCGCAAAACCAGTACACCACAGTCCATTCTTCCTCTCAACTCCTCACTCGTAATCCTAGCCCCATCCCAAGGCCTCGCATTCAAAGACGCACTATATATCCATCAAATCATTGTAATTTCTGTAGGCTTGAGCCCAAGAATATCCTCTTGCTTCACTGCCCAGGTCTCATTACCATAAAGCATTACACTCCTAACACATGCTGCATGTAACACGGCAGGAGAGTCCCCTCATTACCAGGAGAGGCAACAGCTCCCCAAATTTTCTTCAGTTACTCCTTACCCTAGCCACAGAGCTGGCTCCAGCCCCACCTCGAGCACATAACATGTCCCTAAATGACATAACGCTTCCACACACTCAAGAGTCACCGGCAAGTCAATCCTTTCACGCCTACTCTACATGTTGTTTCCTACACACCGCACACGCAAGATCAGCATTATCTCACAGTTTACCTAATACCACAGCATCTCTTATGCACCCACTTATCACAGACACTGTACAAGCTGGAGTTGCTTTTCACACTCTTGTGGCAAACCGCACATAACCACATTTCCTCTACTTTGACAGTACCGTCACCAGTCCTCTTGTTTTATCCACATTTACTCTCAAAACCTTGTGCTCCATTCCGTCTCTCCATTCCCTGAATCTTTTCAGAGTTTCGCTCTCATTCTTTGCAGTCAACACCAAGTCATCAGCATACAACATATCCATGGGAGTCCACTTCTTAAGTCACCTGAAAGAGCTTTAATTATAATGGCAGACAATAATGGACTCAGAATTGACAGCTAAACATGCCAGCATTCACGGAAAACTCATCACTCAGATATCCATTCACTCTTTCCTCGTGTGATCATCTACATGCAAAGCCATAACCACTCTAACCCGCACTCATCGATCTCAAGCTTTCTCAGTGCCCACTTCACCACCTCCCTAGGGACTCTGTTAAAGGCCTTTTCCAAATCAACAAAAATAAAGTACAGCTCTCTTTTCTTTCCTATACATTTTTCCTGAAGCTGTAGGACAATGAATATGGCATCAGCGGTCCATTTGCCTGGCTTAAGCCCGAACTGCATCTCATCAATATATACTCTTTCCCATATCATACCCCTTAGAACTCTCTTCATTACCTTCATTATGTGAACCAAAAGTTTTATGCCTCTATAATTTTTTTCTTTCCAGGGCTTCTCCCTTCCCCTTGTACACATTTACAATCACATTCTTCGGCCAGTCACAAGTTCTTCACGATTTTATATTGTTCATCAAATTCCTGCATTTCATGCATATCAGTCCACTGACTTCGAATTAGGACTGTCTGATCTTTCTGTCCTAAGCATTAATTCTTCAAGGCTCATTACAAAAATTTTTTGGAAGAACTGAATGTGCCTGCTGAACACAACACAATATTTGCTTCTTTAATATTCATCTGTTCTGCAAGTTTTACACACTCACTCTTCTGCTTCACTCTCATTTCCTGCAGCTCCTTCCCTGTTCCACTTAAAAATTTCAGTCGCTTATCATAAATATTAATTCCTCTGTCATCCCTATCTAAATTCCAGGAAACATCCTCTGGTGTTGCTTAACCCCGGTCTGTCTCGCCAAGCAGACCATCGACCACAGGTAAGCAACTATCTCAGTGTGACCGTCCTACAGATCCAGAAAGGCGCACACATTGTGTAGGGAGCCCCTTGTGGTAGACAGTGCCTCGCCAGGGTCGAACCAGAGCCATGCCCCATGGAGAGGTGCAGGGATTTATGATGAGATTTGGTTCCTGGAGGGACATCAAGGTTGCTTCAATCCACCCAGGGTACACGAAGTCAACACGTGTAAGCTCCTCATCAGTGCTGCAGGCATGACATATACTGCAGAGTAACTTTACTGAACATGAGGCATCCCCTGCAGAAATGATGTAACCGACTGGGGGTCAAATTCGAATTAACACTTGCACTGAAAGAGTCAGGATGTATGTGTTCCCTATGCAACGTCTTTATTACAAAAGCACCATGGAAAGGTCCTTAACGCTGAAAATTCTATGGAGAATTTAAGACAGTTATTTTCTTACTGCAGTTCCATGCAACAATGATGAAACGACACAAGAAGAGACCTCAGCTAACGGACAAGCATTATGCCACTTGTTTCAGCCAAACAGGAGTGTGCTTGCCTCAGTCTCATTTCCATACTCATACCGACTGTAACACCCCTTCCTTCTTTTTCTTTCTTTTGTGTGTGTGTGTGTGTGTGTGTGTGTGTGTGTGTGTGTAATTCAGGCAACTTGCAGTGACTGACAATAATCCAGGTGCCCAGCCATCCTCTGCTCACCTTCGGGTGCAGAAAAGTGTGCCAGGAGGGAAGAAGAATGGAAGAACATCGCATCGCATATAGAATATAATGTGTTGACATTTTATTATTATTTTTATTATTATATAAATACAGTGAGGTGATTATTTAAAATAAATACTGTATTGCGAGGATTTTTACCTTCAACTCCCATTCTACCAAAAACAAAATGGTCAACGTCTTTATCACACCTTCATCACCTTCAATTTTCACTTCACCTTCAGATATCACTTCTGCTTCAGTTTTCAGTCTGTTCTGGTACTTGCCTAAGCCAAGGATGCGACATGATTTTAATAATTTATTATTATTAATATAATTATAGTGAGCACTATTGATATTCTCTCTCTCTCTCTCTCTCTCTCTCTCTCTCTCTCTCCACTGTGAGGTGATGTCAAGCTTTGTGTAGGACTCCGTCTGGGGCTTTTTCCCAGCTTTAACTGCTGTTTTCACATTCTTTAAATTAGTCTGCTTTTGTGCAAGGAGCGCCTTAATAGTTCCTCCCTGTCTGACACCTCTATATTTGTTTTTCAACTTACATTACTGAAATAAATTCTATGGAAGCAATACCATAGCTAAAAATGTCTTATAGTGACTCATGGTTTATTGACATCTCATCCTGGTATGGTAGTAGTAGTAGTGGCAGTTGTTCCCTAGGCAGTCTGGCCGAACAGCCCCGACTCCCTAAGGAAGGCCATGGCCGAGACCGGGCCTTCCCACAGAGCTCTCAAGGAGTGTATATTGAGATGTTGGCGCAGATGATTGTGTGCAATGCAGTCTTCCATAATATGCTTAATAGTATGAGGTGCTGTGTTGCATCCTGGACAAAAGTAATTACCCGAGTCATCTAGCTCTTCTGATAAATCAAGAGAGCTGGATGATGCCAACACCTCAGCCTGGTATGGTTCTCATCATTGCTGTGGTCCCGCATCTATTTAGTACAGCACTTTTGTACTTGTTTCCTATGTGATTGAATAAATTTAGGATCTAATCTACATTTTGTATATTTCTTCTTCTGTCAGATATAATGCTGGATCTACAGACATAGTTACCCAGATGTTGGTAATGCCGAGTGCAGATCTGATGACAACTTTGGTGGGTGGGTTGAGGCAGGAGGTGAAGTTTGGTGTGTACAGCTTCAACTAAAAGGCTCACTTCTGTTGCTCTCATGATCCTGAAAAGAATACACACCTACAAATATTGCTGTGTCGACCTTTCTGTGACTTAGTGTTAAATTATTATAAACTGTTTCTCTGGATAACTGGCATTTCACTCAGCAGTATAAAACACTTTGCTACGGTCTAGAATACAATGCACTAGTTGGTACCTTTCAACTAAACGGTTAACAATGGGCAACTTATTATTACTTGTTCCACTTAATCTTTTTAACCCGCCCCGTCCCGACGACGTATGGGTACGTCACCACGATTTGCATTTGCCAGTCCCGGCGACGTACCAGTACGTCGTGCAATTGCAATGTGCATAATTTCGACAATTTTCAAATTTCGCGCTTGATTTGCGGTACGTACCCTCGCCTGACCTTCCCCTACCTGCCACCAGGCGGGGACACTCGGCGACCCCGCACGACCCGCGCTAGCCCGCCACTCGTCCACTCACCTGGTAGCCACGGTCCTGCTCAGACATGGCTAAGAGAGGTCTCTCAGAGAGCGAAATTCAAGTCGCCCTGGACACCTTTACCGGCGACAGTGATTCCCCACTGGATGACGAGGAGATGGACAAAGATTATGTGCAGCCAGAGGAGGAGGAAACCACCAGCAGTGACGAGGAAGTTCCGTCACCAAGGAAGCGGCAGTACGTGACTTACCGTGCTGCTAGAGAGGGGCAGGAGGCAAAGAAGGCACGTGGTATGTCATATCCCTATCCCCAGCGTGCCTTGGAAGCCGGGTCGAGGTCGAGGACGAGGACGGAGACGTGGGACGTGCTGCCACGTGGTATGGGCGGGAGGTGATTACGCATCGTGGCCCAGAGCGCACACCATGTCGTCTAAGCAGGTATGGGCCTAGCATTCTGTTTGGGGCGGTAGGAAGTGAAGTGGAGGGAGTGGGGAGTGAAATGGACATTCCTGGGATTAGGGAAAGTGAGAGTGAGGTGGGTGAGTCATTGTTCTCCCTACGCAGTGTGAGGCGGCAGAGTGGATCACGTGGGCCAGTGCGGGTGCGTTCCTTATCACGTGGGGTTGTGAGGGAGGGGGAAGGTGGGGAGGAACCACTCCAAAGCACGTCTTATGCTCCCCAATATCCCCTAACACGTGGTCGAGCAAGGTTGCGTGAGAGAGCACGTGGTGTGGTAATGGAGGGGGAAGGTGGGGAGGAACCACTCCCCAGCACGTCTTCTGCTCCCCAATATCAAACTATTTCATCCCCACAGCCCCCTAATGTTCCTCAAGGCCGTAAGGGTAAGGGAAAGGGAAAGGGTAAAGGCAGAGGGAAGAGGAGTGACAGTGGGGAAGCCCTCCGTACTCTTTCTCCCCAACCTCCCCAACCAGGATCTCCTCCCCACCCAGACGAAGGCGGTGATGGGGACGAGGGATTTGTGTCGTGGGATTGGGAGGATGGGAGTGATTTTTCTCCCCTCATTCACCCCTTCACTGAGCAGGGGCGATCTGGCTGCATTGCACCAGGTATTCACTGTAATTCAAGCAGGTTGGATTTTTTCCACCTGTTTTTCAGTGAGGCCTTCGTTGATCAGATCGTGCTTCAAACAAACCTGTTTGCAAGCGGCCAGCGGCTAGAAAGTGAAAGATTGGGAACAAGGAGTAGGCATTCAATGATTTATGATTACCCTGTCTCCATTCCAGAAATGTTCTTATTTTTTGCCCTTGTCCTTTTGATGGGTATAATAAGAAAAATAGAATTCCTGCTTACTGGACTACGGACCCTGTTATGTTTACCCCCATATTTGGTCAAGTGATGAGCCGTAATCGGTTTCAACAAATTCTAAGTCGCCTCCATTTTTATGATGCTAATGACCCTGCAAATGCAAACAACACGGACAAAATGAGGCGAATTAGGCTGGTCTTTGATCACCTCAGGCAAACCTTTCGATCCTCATTCTATCCCTATAGAGATCTCGTCATAGACGAGAGTCTCGTGCTGTGGAGAGGCAATATTTCATTCAGACAGTATATACCCAGCAAAAGGCACCGTTTTGGGTTCAAGATCTTTGTTATGTGTGACTGTAGGACTGGATACGTGCAAGACATAGTCTTGTACACCGGTGCACAGACAGACATAATAGAAGATCGAAGTATAGGACTTTCTGGAGCAGTGGTAAAGACGATGATACAAGACTACCTTCATCGTGGTCACGTTCTCTATCTCGACAACTGGTACACTAGCCCTCTTCTCGCTCGTTATCTTCACAGACATGAAACGGGAGTCTGTGGAACCGTAAAGGTGAACCGGCGTCACATGGTCAAGGTAGGGCGGAAACTTGCAAGGAGTGAGGTTGTCTTCTTCAAAGCAAACAACATCCTTGCAACAATGTGGAACCACAACAGAGAAGTAAGCCTCTTGTCCACGGTTCACCGCCCCTTGATGCACCGTACTGATTCTGTTGATTACCATAGCGAGAGCAGGCGTCGTGTTTGGAAACCTGAATGTGTCATGGACTATAATATAAACATGCGCCTCGTGGACCAGTCAGACTCCATGATATCGACGGTAGAGTGTGCCAGGACCACGATGAAGTGGTATAAAACACTGTTCTTTCACTTGCTAGATATCACTGCTCTGAATTGCCACCACCTTCACGCCATGACCACAGGAGTTCAGGAAACCTTTGAAGGGTTTGTGAGGGAGCTCACACGAGAAATCTTTGCAAAATATGCTGTTGAAAGGCCCCAACAGCGCCCCCGCACTGCCCCTATTACCCGCACTCCCCAGAGAATATCCGCCCGCCATTTCCCCACTCCTATCCCGCCCCAGCCCAACAGACCTAGGCCCCAGCGCAGGTGTCACGTGTGCAGTCATTCCCAGGTGAGACTCACGACACAGAGGAAGGACACCCGCTATGAGTGCGTGCAGTGTGACGTGGGTCTGTGTATTCACCCATGTTTTAGTGAATATCACACGTTGCTGCAATTTTAGCATGGTGTGATTGCGAAAGGACGCAGAAATTATGATGTAAATGCGACAGACAGACGCTCTGTCAAAATATCAGTTATGTGGATCGCCAAATATTAGTATAAAGTGCCTACGGGTAGAACATAAGTGCAAACATTGGGTGTAAGTATATAAATCTGCCCTAAGTTGAAACTTACATAGAGAGGGTTGTTTGATGCGATATTCTGTCGCTCAGTGCAATAAATACGGCCCCTTATTATAAATTTTCTATTATGTGACATTCTTACGGGTATAATATAAGTTCAAATTATTGTATATGATGATGTATTTCCTAAGTCAAATATTCATAGCGTGTCTATAAAGATAAGATTTCCTGACGCTTAGTCGAATGAATAAGGCACGTATTAGTCAAAATAAAAGTCAGCAAGTGATAAAGTGAATAATTAGTATATAAGTGTGTGAGTGAATTAGTATATAAGTGTGTGAGTATTATGTATGACGTAACATTCCTTGCGAGGGTATTTTCAGGCGATATTCTCACGCTCACTTGAATAAATAATGGCAGCAAGTATGTACAGTGCATTGGAGGGGTGTAAACGTGTGTAATGTAAGTGGGAAAATATAATTGGAGTGAATAAATAAAGTAGATGATGAAACACGAGTGTTTGAGATCGTGGTTGCTACGTGAATAGGCGCTAGCATATCGCTAAATGCCCTCGTAATGAATGAAAATAATTGAAAACCTTCACAGTGGTGGGGGAAAGGTTCTATGTAAATGGGAAAATAATTGGAAAGTGATAAAACAATTTGGTATGTTGAAATACGAGTCATAGCGAGTGCGCTTACTAAGCTGATGTGCGCTAAACTTATGCTGCATGTCATCAAAATGAATGAAAACATCTGAAATCACTTACAAACAGTTGTAATTGGTAAATTGTCATTGAAACAGAAGTATACAAGTAGAAAAAATAATAGGTTGACTCATACCAGAAACTTAGCATATAGCATGTTACGACTCGGACCAAACTCGCTATGCTCGCGCGATGGTACAATGCTTATTTTTCCTATATATGTGTCTGAAATACATTATATTGTTACTGTTATTGTTTATTAGTACAAATTCAATAAATGTAGAGGTGTTGTGTGTTGTTTGTCCCATTACTCATTACCATAGAAAACGTTTACGCATATCCAGCCCATTACAGAATACGATACCTGCGGGGGGAAACCGCACCTGTATAGACCACTTATAGACCGTAGAGACCACTTTCTGCAAGATTTTCCATAGTTTCTCGACCTAAGCGGAAGTTTCATAAGAAAAAATTTTTTTCCAAAAAGGCTCGGGACTGGGGGATGTCATAGGTGCGGAAAGGCTCGGGACGTGACGGGTTAATTTAGATGCTAACGAAAATTAAAAGCGAAGCAGGATATATGAGAAGTAGGTTCTAGTATGTTAGGGACACCCCTGAATTTGTAACATTAAGCGTATTATGGAAAATACCGTACCTTGTAAATTATCACACAATTTTAATCGTAGCCTTAACATGGTCAAGTCACGGTTCTTATTCTATTCCAGCGGAGGGGTGATGATTTTACTCAGCTTTATGCCAGAGAAGCCTCGGTCTTCATATTGTTCATTAACTGTCTCATGGTCGGCAGAACTCTTTTTTAGTATGCCGTAAAGGGTCTATGTACGCCCGTGTTGCCAGAGGCAATGTGGGGATTCGGGGATCCTCTCTTTCACTCAAGTCTAATGTATGTGCAAGGTGAGCGTGTGGGCCCCAGTTCAAACACTTTTGCCTTTGTCAACTTGTACCTTTCCTTCTTGCTGGAAGTTTGCCCTCATTCAGCCAGTCCCAAAGAAGGGTGACCATTCCCAACCCTCTAACTATCGTCCAATTCCTCTAATATCCTGTATCCCAAAAGTTTTCGAGTTAATTCTTAATAGAAAAATTTTTAAACATCTTTCCTACCACAACCTTCTTTCTGATCATCAGTATGGGTTCCGTCAGGGACGCTCCACTGGCGATCTTCTCACCTACATTTCAGACTCCTGGTCATCCTCCTTTCGGGACTTTGGCGAAAGCTTTGCCATTGCACTTGACATCTCAAAGGCTTTCGATCGAGTCTGGCATAAATCTTTAATTTCCAAACTGCCCTCTTACGGTTTCTATCCTTCTATCTGTGTCTTCATCTCTAGCTTCCTTTCTGGTCGTTCTATGGACGCTGTTGTAGACGGCCATCGTTCTTCTCCTAGATCTGTCAACAGTGGTGTTCCTCAGGGCTCTGTCCTATCACCAACTCCCTTCTTTTTATTCATCAATGGCCTAAGCTGTACATCTAACCCTATCCACTCATACGCAGATGATTCAACCCTTCACCTTTCCATTCGGTTCCCGCAACGTCCATCTCAGCAGTTACTTCAACAAACAAGGGATGAGGCTATGGCATACCTAATGTCTGACTTGGTTCGTATCTCTGACTGGAGTAAAAATAATCTTGTTGTTTTTAATGCATCAATGACTCAGTCCTTACACCTATCAACCCGACAAAATCTTCCACAGGAGTACCCACTAATGTTTAATAATATTCAGTTTAATCTTGCATCATCCTTGAACATGCTTGGGGTTTCATTTACTCGGGACTTGTCTTGGAAAGATCATATTACATCTCTTGTAAAATCTGGTCCTAAGAGATTAGATTTGCTAAGCCGACTCCGTTCCTTCTTTGCCCCTGCACAATTGTTGACTCTATACACGGGTTTTATCCGCCCCTGTGTGAAGTACAACTCTCATGTGTGGGGAGGTTCCCCACATACAGTTCTTCTCAATAGGGTGGAGTCAAAGGCTTTTCGTCTCATTAACTCTTCTCCTCTTACTGACTCCCTTCAACCTCTGTCTCTTCGCCACACTGTTGCATCTTTATCTCTTTTCTATCGCTACTTCAATTGTCAGTGCTCCTCTGAACTGTCTGCATGTATTCCTCCACCTCTACGATGGGCACGCAAAACCCGTCTAGTAGGAAACTCTCATCCCTTTTCTGTCCAACTCTCTAATGCAAGAGTTAACCGTTACTCCCTGTCCTTCATTTATGCAACAGGTCAACTCTGGAACTGTCTCCCTCTGTCTGTATTTCCTGCTTCCTATGATCTCCAGTCTTTCAAACGCAGTGTGTCCAGGCATCTCGAAATGATCGGATCTTGAATTTGGCTCTCTCTTGTATTTTGTTTTTCTCTTGGAGGAAACAGTTATTGAGGGTTCGTGGCCTTTGGTTCCTTCTTCCTCACATAAAAAAAAATCCGGCCAGTGATTAATTTAATAAGTGTTGTACGTCTTTTATTGTGGTATTCCAGGTAATGTCAGCCTTTGTTTTATTTTCTGGAATTTTTATAAAAGGTACGCTTCACTGAGCACTCTACTGTATGAGGATATTTCTTTTATTGGCGATATATTTTACGTCGCACAAGCTTTAAATAATCCCTTCCACCACACCACCATAATAATGGGCGAATGCTTAATGCTAACGTAGGGTTTTTTCTAAGGTCCGTGTACTAAAATGGTGATTCTAGAAGTTGAAGTAGGGTAAGATTTCTCTCAGTATGTGATTGTTCCAAAACCTTTAAGGGAGGTATGCTATGGCTTTCGCAAACCCTGTATTTAAATATTCATAACAAAGTAGCCTTGTACCTGCAGAAACCATAGAATCATGGAAATAATATATATAAATATTTTAACATGCTAAAAATGCAAAGCAAGTTTATAATGCAAATAGGTGGTACCTTACGAAGTAATAGGTCAGAGCCAAACTGGGGCCCTAGTGGTGGTGACGCTAGTGAAACAACGTCATTTTTTTTAACAGTAGGATGATATTCTCAAAGTGACATGTTTATACTGCTTTTGTACATTATCTATGTGATTTAACTGAACATCGTACATCCAGTCAATGTTGTTAGATAATGATATACTTGTTTACGTTTCTCATATAACGAGAAAGTAACTGTTCTTAGCACATAGGTCAAACTATGGAGTGTTGTGACAGCATCAAATCATCTCAGATACAAATAAACGCTTAACCTTAGGCTTTCAAAACTATATATATTTTTCCTAATGGGATTCAAATCTCCACCTTTTCTCTACTGAGACTCAGCTGTCTGATATTAATGGCAGCAAACCCTCCTTTGCAAATTCCCGGCAATGTGTATGAAATCATAGTCAGAATGCCTTACCAACCTAATACGTACTACCTTAAGACCCCTCACTATCTGCATCTTTCTATTGCACATCACAACATAAAAATGTCTGTATTTGTCATTGTGACACTTATTGCTCTCAGCATTATTAATAACTTGCAGCCGAGGATAACAGCTGTACAATATTGTCACTAATGCCAGGCAAAGTGATTCATCAATAAACAAATCTTTTCGAACTGGAGTGCTTAGTTACACCATTCCATGCATTCCTTTTGAGATTATGACGTTCCTTAAATGAACTGAGTCACAAGGAAGTAGAGAAAAAAAGATGCATTTGTCAACTGTGTGACCGGCATTGAACCATCAGTGGGTGGGTAAAGAAATGGAAGTAGTAAGCAAAGGAATAGGTGGGATGCCATTAGTGAACGGTGGGTTGTGGGGCTAGGACAGGAATGTATACCCCATAGTAATGGGTGTTGTAGAATTATCGGCCTGAGTACATTCACGGATCATTTAAAAATATTCCTCAAGAATTAAAATGATGTGTGTGGGGGGGTAAAAAAGTGAGTAATGAGCTGGAACTGTGTTAGGGTGGGAAGTGACCATGAAAATACTCTGTAAAAACGGATGCTGTACGATAAACGGTTTGAGGGCAATGGATGTTAAGTTCAAAGATTTTGTCAACAAAAACAACAATAACAAGACCAAGACAAGCTTGTGTTATCTTAGCCTTGCGTCTTACAGCGTTGCACTAAGACGTCAACCGTAGTAAAAGATTTAAAGGACTGTTGCTGTTATGCTTCAGTTTTGGCCCTTCAGTTCAATGACATATTATTCATTATATTCTTTCCATTTATAGATACAAATCTTCAACCTGGGAAACACTGAATTAGAGATGTTATGTATACGCCTCATCAACCCAGCTGCTACTACAAATCTCCCAGAAACTGATTAGAATAGTCAGTGGGTGCCAAGAAGGAAATCTAAGCTATGATATTAGATTGACGAGACTTATGTAAATATTTATTTGTGAATGTTCATGGACCTAAAAGTTTTATTGGCCCAAGCAGTGAGTAGGGAACGTTTGACATAATAGAGGGAACATGACTATAAATACCTGTACATTAATGAGAATTTTTTTTTTCCAGATAAACTTCCGTATATACTGTATTTATGTCTACATGGCCACATATAAATATTTGTAGTCTAGTACATAATTTTACGACAATACTGCACGATGTGTGTGTGTGTGTGTGTGTGTGTGTGTGTGAGGGGGTTGGGGCAAAAGATAACTATTTAATGAATGATAAGTTAATCTTGTTTAACCCGCCCCATCCCGACCACTTTTTGACCACTGGTACCCCCCAATCCAGACCATTTTTTTTACCCTTTTTTTTTTTTTTTTTGCTAAAACTTTCGCTTTTGGTGAGAAACATCGAAAATACATAGAGAAATCGCTCACCTGAGGTTTAAAATACTCATTACAGGTAGGAGAGCCTCCTTACCTTACTGGGTTTTCTATCAGGCTGGCACCAAAGAAAACGAGTTCTATGGGAGGATAACTATTTCACACCACTCATAAACGGTATTTATTTATTTACTGTTACGAATTTATATGTAGTACAAGAGTATATTGGTTTTCAAGCAGTAATATAGGCATTATAAGCATTGTTTCACTCACTAATACCTGACCTTTTTTTGCCACATTACCTGATCATCATTTCTAACTGTTTCTTCCTCTAATGCTATGTAAAGTTTGTCCTCCACATTGTCATTGATTGGGGAATCACTCTGGCCCTGAATTTCGTACCGTGGCATGACATGGCTATACTGGCCAGGTCACTGATAACAGGTGAATTGCTGAGACAATGGCATGCAGGGGGGGAGGAGGTCATGCTGGGTAAGGCATTGTCTCTGCCTGGCATCTTGTTGAGGAAGGTGTCACGTGTATACGTACCAAAAATGACTCGCGAAAATTGAAAATTGTGGAAATTATGAACCTTGCAATTGCAGGACGTTGAAGTACGTCCCCGGGATTAGCTGTGACAAAACGTGAGGACGTGGAAGTACGTCCCCGGGACGCCGCGGGTTAACTCTGCATGATTTAGACGACCTGGAGACCAACTACACCAAGAAAACATTCTGGGTCAGTCAGAATAAAGTGTCGTTGTGCAGCATGGATATAGCAGACTGAAATGTAAAGTTGTTTTCAAAAGGTGTTATTTTGGATTTACTTATAGAGACTTTAAAACAGAGCACAGAATTCAATCACTTTAGACATCCAAGTGCAGTAATATTTGTACTGAGACAAGAGTTGGGTTAAAAAAAGTATTCATTATTTAGCAGTAACTTGCAACCATAACCACTTTAATTTGGAATGTCTCTTTACTGTATTCGTGTTACTTCCAGACAAATTTTTTTTACCTAGGAGGAACTTCTAGTCGAATAAGTGATTAAAAGTGATTACCATTAACCCGTCATTATTGCAGGTCCTTAACAATATATATAACAAAATATATAATAAAGATGACTGTATAGTAGTGAGAGGGTAAAGGAACATAATTCTCACCAAAGACTAAGTGAAGGAATCTGAGGACTGCCTTTGGGTCCTGCTATCACCGCCATCACAGGAAGGAACTCGTCTTTAGCGAGATAGAAGCTACACTGGCCTGGTGATAATCCAAGAACATTCAGACTTGGAAAACCAATGTCCAAATTAATCCCTTTAGCAGTGACCTGGTCAAACAGAAAAAATTGTTTCCAGTTACATTAATGTGTTATTACTTATTGTGTCATATTTTTGACCAGCTACATTATATTAGGAGAAATTCAGTTGGTCAGCAAAACTTTCATGACCAAAAACATTATGTACGAATATTTCAGGGTTTTTAATCACAAACAGAAGTTCTCACTCTTTGCTTGGCAGCAGATAAAATTCTTAACTACAGGAGAATGATACCTGCGATGAAGTTCAAAGTAAAAAAAAAAAAAATAATAATGAAACTCATGCAAAAATACAGTAGTATAAAAAGCATCAACAGTAAATACAGCGCACATGGGGTAAAGTTGTAAATACTGGTAACTAGGCTACTTGCATCTTTGTTACGGGTCACAGTAATAACGTTACGGGTCTCAGTAATAACGAAAAAGATCACAATCACCACCATCTCCCTCGTCCTTGTGACTTTTTTTTTTTTTTTTTAAACTAAAGATGGGGTTGGGCAGCATCCAGGAACATGAAAATATAATCTAACCTTATCTAGATGAAAAAATATATCCCCTGGCTGGAAAGTTTACTGTTATTAACAAATACTGAAAATGAGATGATTTGGCTACTGGAATTATAAATGTAACTTACATTTCATGTGTGTGTGGATGAATAAAATACGGCCGTATGCTTAAACACATATAGAGAGGCCTTACATTTGTCCCTACTTTACACACTAAGGAAAGCACAAGCAAACCCTCAATTTTAACATGGTATGCTACGAGAGCATTAAGGGAAAGGGGGCGGTTGGTAGCCCTGCGTGACCAGTTCATATGCCAGAAGTGCTTCCGTGGGGGTCGCCTTGACTATTCTTTGTCCAGACGACAACGAAACAAAATAATTTCCCGTGTTTTTTTATATATTAGCACTTGTTAGTAAATGAACTTTATATACTTTTATAGTAATAAACTTTTCAATTAATACTTATGTTGTAAATATGATAGTTAGTGCTGGAGATGGGTTAGATTAGGCTAGGATAAATTTGGTTGTTACCCTAAAATTGATTAGGGTAGCCTAAAACATGTTAGGATAAATAAGGTTGGGTTGAATTACGAAAATTTGTTAGGTTTGGGTAAATGAGCACTGATAAAGGGCAATTTCGCCCCCCCCCCCTCAAAAAAAAAAATACTGTTCTAAGATGGCGCTCGTCAGGTTTCGCGCACAGGTTAGGATAAGTTTGGTTAGGTTAGCATAAAACTGGCTAGGTTAGTCCAAAATAGGCTAGGTAATGTTAGAATAAATAAGGTAGGGTTGTTACGAAATTTAGGTTAGGTTTGGATAAGTAGGCGGTGCAAGGGTAATTTAGCTCATATATATATATATATATATATATATATATATATATATATATATATATGGCGTTCTAAGATGGCGTCCTTCCGTCTTCGTGCACCGCAAGATAGTGGCTGTCCGTGTACAAACACCGCTTTTTAAAGCACTTATTACCACATTCAAAAAGAAACGAAAAACACTGAAACTTGAAAAAACAATATGAGAGTACTTGAAGAATTCCATGAAGGGCTAAAGAAGCAAAAAATGGAAAATAAGGTGGTCCTATGTCTCCTTCACAATTACAAGGAAGTATGAATAGAATGCTGCTGATAAATTACTAAAAATGGACGCAACCTTCCGTTTCTATTTTATTGTGATAAAAAGCCATTTTTTTAATCCAGTATTTTATGTATATAAATTAATAAATATCCTATTTTCAGTAAAGTAACAAAAAATTGTATAACAGAGGGTAATTCAAGTTGACCTCACTTTTGCACTTTACATTAAATTATCTGGTGAGCAGTGGCATCTTTTTCCAGTTTGTGGGGGCTCCAATTAGAGCCCCCACAAACTCCTGAAAGTTGCCAGTGTTTGCCGGATCACCAAATAGCGTGAGGTCACTACCCTTTCAGAGTTGGTGTACCTTCCTTTTAGAAAAATCCTATCGAGATTATTACTCATGCATAAAGCATTATACCGGTATTATTATCATCTTTTTTTACTGATGCTCTAAACGAGATTTACGCTGAAAAGTTCTGCACAGAATTTACTAAAAGCCATGAAAGCTTATTGTGTATTTTTGCATTCTGCACATTTTTATCATGTGTTATGAATCTCACTTGCTCGAAAAATATATCATACAGTATCTAAAGATCGTAATCTTTCATTTGTCAAATCCTGACTTTATTCTATCCATTATACACTTAATGACAATCTTACGTGGCCGAGATCAGGAACCAGAACTGTTAAAGGCATGGTATTCCTCTTGCTTTGAGAAAATGTCTCTGTTCTGCTACAATCTATTTTTCCACATATATTTTAACTGCGCAGTCAACCACGGCACAACATTTTCCAGATTTATTGGCTGATTTCAAAAGGCGCGGGCATCAGGTGAGGTGTATATACGCCATCAGCGCCGCCCTGGGCCCCTGGCGGCGGGCACACAAACTACACCACGCTGCCCATGAGAAAGTGCCTCCATATGAGCTCAGTGAGTTCATACGATCTTCGATTGTTTAGGTACCATATTTCCTTCATTGGTTATGTAAGATATAATTTCGTTATATCCATTTACCATTTTTCCTTACAAATGTACATTCACCACCTAATAACATGACAGTGATCAATACTCTGGCAACATAATAATCGCATGTAGGCTGTCCCTAAACTGAGATGGGCACAGCCTTCAGTTTCTATTATATTTTGATAAAGAAGCCATTTTTTCTCCAGTATTATAATTATGTAGATAAATCAATAAAATAATCTATTCTCAGTAAAGTAACACAAAAATTCTATAACAGAGGATAATTCAAGTTTACCGCACTTTTGCATTTTAAGTTATCTGGCTAGTGGTGGCATCTTTTACCAGTTTGTGGAGGCTCGCACTGGGAGTGGTTCTTCCCGTCTCAGCTACTCCCCCTTATTCTGGGGGAAGCAGCCTAGGTATATAGATCGATTTTGTATTTAGTAAAGTACTGTACAATACTGCAGCTAACACCAGACGGCCACTAAGATGAAAGTATGTTAGAGATAGAAACACTTTCCTCCTGCCAGCACAAGACGGCCACTGGGATGAGAGCTGTCAGAGGAGCTTGAAAATTGTGTTACCATTTGTAATGGTAGGTGTTTTAACCCCTAAACCAAGGGCTTGTTTTGCTTTGACTTGCGTGTCCCGTGGGCATATTCGCACTCCGACAGACTCTCTAAAAATATTTGCCAAAAATCAGTTGTTAGTCCTAGAATATTAACCCCTTAAGTCCTAATCGCATCAATTGATGCAATTTGAGTTTTATGCCAAAATGCCTAATCACATCAATTGAACCCGGCCTGTAAAAAACTGCAGAGCGCTTGCTCCACCCTGATTATGACGTACACGGCTTCAGGCCAATGAGAATTTGGCCTTGATGTGGCGTGAGGGGGGATCGGACCAACCCGGGCGGCAGGGGGGCACCCCCCTCTAGGCAGCCTCCATGCCCCCCCCTACTTCACTCCCTCACGTCCTCCTTGTCCCCCATCACTCTTCCACCCCTCCACGCAACTGCATCTCTCCTCCCACAACCTGCGTCCCTTCCCACCCTCTCTTGCCTCGTCCCCCCCCCAAACCCCACCCCATCTCTCCCTCCTTGTCCCTCACTACCTTTCCAACCCCCAACAGACCCCCGAGTGTCAGGCCTGATGTACGTACCTGTTTCATATTATTTCTACTTCCCAAATTTTTACACCTCACTCGGTTCATTTCTCACTTCGTACCTACCAGTTTCTGTATGTACGTAGTTGGAGAATGCTGTATGTTGTACTAAATACGACGCTTTTTTTTTTTTTTTTTTTCATTCTCCCTACCTGCCCAGATTAGCACCTCTGAGTCATGTCCATCTGTGTTAGTTTTCGAAAGACTATGAGGGCTTGTAGGGCTACTCTCCGCACGTGTTTCATCTCCCCACACATACAAACACACCTGTTTTCTTGGCTGGTGTGATAAATTCCAATGAAATGGAGAATTTCCACAAGAGAATTTGGTTGTTGCCGAAACTGTAATGATAAGTGTGATGAAGTGTAATGATAATGTGATAATTGTAATGGTGAGATAAATGTGTAACGAGAAGTTGGGACAGTAAAAAGAGAAATCGGACAGAAATTATTGTTTTTTTTTTTCTTTCTTTCCTATGCATGCATTTATAGCATTATTCAACTTTATTTTGATGTTCTTGATGGTTATAAACATTTATATGTGTCTGTGTTAGTTTTGGAATGATTATGAGGCCTTGAAGGGATACTCCCCACACCTGTTTTATCTCCCCACACCTACATACTTGTTTTTATGGCTAGTATGACAAATCCCTTTGAAATGGAGAGTTTCCACAAGAGAATTTGGTTGTTGCCAAAAATTTTTCTCCTCAAATACCACCAAGGCCTTGTAGGCCTACTCCCCGCACCTACATACACACCTGTTTTCATGGTAGATGTTACAGAATACACTGAAATGCTTTATTTTCATGCGAAATGCTGGTTACTTCCAACTCCCGTACCTACAGGCCTACTCTCCACAGCCTACTTTATCTCCCCACAGCCTAGTAATCTCCCCACATCTACATACACCTGTTTTCATGGTTGGTGTGACAAAACAATTTGAAATGACCTGTTTCAATAAGAAAAATTGGTAGTTATCAAAATTTTCATGTTTTCGATTGTTTTCAAGGGGTAACTATCATAAACTTTTTTTAACTTTGACGCGCGATTGTGCGGTAACCATTAGGCCTATGGCGGTACGGATTGCGTTGTCAGGTGTGTAAATTCTTCCTCTATAGCCAGAACACAGTCAATTTGCCCTTGGTGAAAGTCGTCAAAACACCCCCGAATTGCGGTTGTTGGAGGTACCCTGCCTGAAAAAATTGCGGTCTTAAGGGGTTAAAATTACATATGCTTATGGCACATACCTTCAGCATATGGCACATACCTTCAGCTTTCTCCTGGGATGTTTGCTGAGCCGTCGTCGATTACCGTAGGACTTGTGGAGACCTCTGAAGTTGGGTGACGAAGTCTCCACTTTACACTTCCCGACAACCAGTAATATGATTACCACAGCCTGATATTATCACTAGAAACACTATTCTATGATTCTCAAATAGTTTGGAATCCATATTAAAAAAAAAAAAAAAACTGTGAAAACAATGAAAATTACGAGCTCGTATGACCTTCCCACTTGCGATCATTCGCCGCTGGTGTTCTGTCATTTACTATTCATAAAAACACTCACACTTTATATTTCTATTACTATATAACACATATATATATCTACAGTTTTTATCCATACGTTTTCTTCAGTAATAGTAGTTTATTGTCACTGTCGGCATTCAATTTCTCTTTCAGTAAAATACTTAGCATTCACTTTCTCGTTCTGTATACTAGCGTTGAGAGTGAATCTGTCACTTTCATCTTCACTTTCATAACTCATAGTATTCATACATGCTAGAGTGAAACTTTCACTTTCATTACTTCTAGTATATATACTCGTATTCTTATATTACTACTCATTTACATTTCTATTTACATTCTTTATTTTATTTACATTGTTTACATTTCTATTTTATTTACAGTGTGTTATGCATTGTCACTTGCAGTAACTTATAAAACTATTTTCCACTGTTCACTTCTATTTACATTCATTGCTTTCACTTGCTGTTTACACATTTACATTTCCACTTGCACTGTTTTACTCACCAGCTAGATCGTAGTCACTGTCTATCATTTTCATTGACAAATTAGCCAGTTGACGTTCCACAGCAGTCACTTAGCCCTTTACCCCTTTCCACACGAGGTTTAGTAGGGGGTAGAGGTCACAGGGCCCTTTGCATGGGGCTAAAAAGCGGCGGAATTGGACAGGCGCGAATCCGACGTGCTTTCACCTTGAAAGACGACAGTAAACTGAATACAGTGTGGTGGCCTGCCTAGGGGGAGTGCAATGCTGCCAATGTCAGCCTGGTGACAGCTGCTAATATATACGCTATGAAATGATTGGCAGGAAATCTAGACAATACATAATAAATTAGGTAGTTCCAGGTGAATGTAAATATCACTTAGGCTTCTCCCTTCCTTTCTTATATATATTTTCATTACGAGAATAGATTACACGGCATATTTCAAGGGGAAATAAATAGCAAAAATAGCGAATGACTGCATGTGAGGTGTTGTCAGGTGATAATTAGCCAATTCCAGGTGTATGGCACTATCACTTAGGTTATTTCTTTTTTGTATATATTATTTTCTATAAGAATAGGGCATAGGGCTTATTTTAATGGATGAAATCAGTGAAAAATTCCAGGGAAGATTTACTTAGCATAGAATACAGTGTGGTGGCCTGCCTAGGGGGAGTGCAATGCTGCCAATGTCAGCCTGGTGACAGCTGCTAATATATACGCTATGAAATGATTGGCAGGAAATCTAGACAATACATAATAAATTGGGTAGTTCCAGGTGAATGTAAATATCACTTAGGCTTCTCCCTTCCTTTCTTATATATATTTTTATTACGAGAATGGATTATATGGCATATTTCAAGGGGAAATAAACAGCGAAAATTAGTGAACGAATGCACGTGAGGTGTTGTCAGGTGATAAATAGCCAATTCCATGTGTATGGTACTATCACTTACCTTATTTCTTTCTTGTATATATTATTTGGTATAAGAATAGGGCATAGGGCTTATTTCAATGGATGAAATCAGTGGAAAATTCCAGGGAAGATTTACTTAACGTAGCATGGCCAGGCAGGTGAGAGGAGAGGGTAATGGAGGGGAGGTAGGGAGGGGAGTCAAGAATGGGGAGAAATGGCTAAATTGTCAACAATGGATGGGAGTGCAGATGAGATTAGAAGTGCTGACTAGTGTTGGACATTGGCAGTACTGATAGATGATACAAGCCACCACTTGAAAGCCCGGGCGAATTCAAAATAACACAGAATCACAGAAGTGATGCCCCGCTGTATGATCCCTTGCTCCCAAGCGTCACGAAAGTGATGCCCTGCGGTTAAGGGGTTAAGTTCGGCTTCCCGTGCTTAAAGCACCTAACGTGTAGCAGGGTCCTCTTTCGAGACCGGGGCTTAGACAAATAGGAGAGAGGCAGGACACAAAAACTTAGACAATAACCTTACACGTGTATTACTCACTCAGACAAGGGAAACAGCAGATATTACAGACACAATATTCTGGGTAATCATCAACTCTTATAACTAGGTAGGGTGAATAGTATCTTACAGGATACTGTTGGGAAATATATGGAAAGCAATATTTGTGGCGGAATGTTCTAATTTAGTATAGTCCAGGGCCTTTACACGAGTGGAGATGCTAGCTAGGGCTATTTCTCACAAGAAGGGAGGGGTGTAAGGCACTGAGGTCTAATTGTGATTATGGTACTATGAGGCAGAGTTTGATGGTAGAATGTTCACTTTGTTATTTTCTGCATGAGGGTTACTTTTGGTCAATTACCGTCACTTACTCCACGGCCCTGGTATTGGTCTTATCACTGTATAGCCTTTCACTATGTCTATCTCTCTTTCCAACTTTTGTCTATTACTGTATGTTCACTATTCCCTATCGTCACTATTGGATCACTATTATCGCACAGTCACAGTCACTATGGTTCTTCCAGCGCCAAAGGTGCGGCTCAGGGGCCACGCAGCTCCGATACTGATGTTGGGCACCGCCAGGAGTCTCTGTGCTCAGGGGGGCACGGGATCATGCGCAGGGGCGTCTGCTCTCATCTGGGGCTATTGGCGGTGAAGGGGCCTGAACTCTCAGGGCTGGGGACAGGAGTGTGGCCCTCAGGACTGGGGCCGAACAGTTGCCTGAATTGGTCGTTCAGGCTCCTGACAGAGGGGGAGGTCTTTCACCGTCAAGGTGTAAGGAGTTCCCGCTCGGACGTTCTGGGGAGGGTCTGGGGTTCCCGAGGACTGCGGTCCCCAGGGCTGGGTGGCACTGACAGGAGGGGGCTGTGGCGCCGGTCTACATCAGGGTCCGTCAGGTGGGCCTCCTCCAGAGCCAGTCGTAGGGAGCGGAGGCCAGGGGAGACTATACGGCCTCTCCAATACTCTTCTATGCCTTCTGTGCTGGGGGTCGGGGAACAGGCATCAAGCTTAGGTGGCGGGGTGGCTCTCGGTCACTTCCTGCCATAGGGCCCGGCTACTGGCCATGGCCTGAGAGGGTGAATGTCTGCAAGCATACCCAGGTACACCTTCAGAGCGGCTACAGGCTATCTGATGAAGGCGGGAGCAGTTACAGGCCGTCTCCTCCAGGAGGGGTGTAGAGCAGCTACAGGCTGTCTCAAGGGGAACACCTTCGGAGAGGCTACAGGCTGTCTGAAGAAGGCGGGAGCGGCTACAGGCCATCTCCTCATTACCCCCAGAGCGGCTACAGGCTGTCTCCTTAGCGAGGGACAAGACGCTACAGGCCGTCTCTGGGGAAATGCCTTTGGAGCAGCTACAGGCCATCTGACGAAGGTGGGAGCGGCTACAGGCCATCTCCTTCAGGAGGTGTTTGGAGCGGCTACAGGCCGTCTCAAGGGGAACACCTTCAGAGTGGCTACAGGCCGTCTGACAAAGGTGGGAGCATCTACAGACCATCTCCTCATTACCATCAGAGGGGCTACAGGCCGTCTCCTTAGCAAGGGGTGAGCGGCTACAGGCCGTCTCCTTAGCTAGGGGGGAGCGGCTATAGGCCGTCTCTGGGGGAATGCCTTCAGAGCGGCTACAGGCCGTTTCTTGACGAAGGCATGAGCGGCTACAGGCCGTCTCCTTATTACCCTCAGGACGGCTACTGGCCGCTTCCTTAACGAGGGGTGAGCGGTTACAGGCCGTCTCAAAGAGGAAGACACCTTCAGAGCGGCTACAGTCCGTCTCCTGAGGAAGGTGGGAACGGCTACAAGCCGTCTTCTTTGGGGTGCTGGCAGGAGCTGGATAGGCAGCTCCACCCCTTAGCTGGTTGGTGAAAGCTCACCCAGAAGGTAGTGCAGTATTCCTGCTATGGCGACGGCAGGCGGGCTCCGGGTCATAGGGGCACTGGCCCGGGCTGACATAGGCCATTGTCGCACTGAATCCCGGCGTGCTGCTGCTGTTCCTCCATAGGCTTCTTGTGGGGGTGTTCGGGAGTTCATGGGGGCACTATGCTGTATTCCTTGTGGGGGTGGCTTGGTGCTCCAGGGGGCACTATGCTGCGTTTTACCACCGTCTGCTGGGAAAAAGTCACATCCCCGTGACTGGAGGTGGTAGGCTTGTGTATCGTGGGTGGCGTAGTTCAGCTATAGATGTCGGAGGAAGGTGTGCCAGGCTGTGGTGGCAGTGTTCTCGTCCTGCTCTGCATCACAGGTGAGGAAGAGGGTGGACAAGGCTGTGGAGGAGTTGGAGGAGGTGGTGTGGTCCTAGGACTTGGTTGCTCCCAAGTGATGGCGCCCTTACAGCTCGTCGTATCCTCATGTTGGAAGTTGTTGCCCCGTGGTGTGGTGTGGTGTGGTGCTGAATGCTTGAGACGGAAGGTAGGGGTCGGGTTTTTTGCCTGAGTAATGCGGCGAAGTGTCTCTGGGGAGTATAGATGGCTGGGATTTGGGCTTGATGTAGCATGAGGGTGAGATGGTTTAGGGCAGGGGTGGAATTGTTTTTGTGGCGAGGCAGGTGAGGTGGGGGAGTGGGCGTATCAGGCGGGTGGGCGGGAGAGGAGGCCGGAGCGGGTAGTGGTTGTTTTGAGGGTTGGTGTAGGTGGTGATGTGGGCGAGGGGGGGATGGCGACAGGGTAGGGGGTGGGACGGGGCGTGGGGGTGGAGCGGTGGGGGTAGGAGCACGGAAGGGGTGTACATGCTGGTTTCGAAGGGTGCGAGGGGCGCCATGGTAGTCAACAGTGACTTAATAGGGGTTGGGGACGCGAGTGATGGTGTGTGGTCCTGTGAAATGGGGTGCGAATTTGTGAGAGGTGGGGAGCTGGGCGATCATGACAGTGTCGCCTGGCTTGTAGGGGTTAGATGCTGTGTCAGGGCCGAGGTCTAAGTTGTGTTGGAGGTGGGTCAGACGGCGCTTGAGGTGGTGTAGGGGGTCCGTCGTGGGAACGGAAGTGGGCGGTTACAGATGCTGCCGAAGGGGCAGCAGGGGGAGCGTCTCTCCGAATATTTGCTCATATGGCGAAATTCCATCCTCCTGGGGGCAGGAGTTGATGCCCCACTTTATAATTTTTACTTGGGCGGGCCAGTCGTCATCCTTAATGGCTTCTATTTGTGTGCAGAGCTGGTTCATTAGGGTACGATGGCTGCATTCGCACACTGCATTTCCCTGTGGCCAGTAGGGGGAGGAATGGGAGATGTTGTACCTGAAAATATTGGCTAGCTACTCCCAGATCTTACTGGTGAATTCGGGCGTGTTATCCGAGTGGATTGCTTAGGGAATGCCAAAATAGGGGAAAACATGCCGAAGGAGGGCATCGGCTGCTGCGACAGTGTGGTGTTCCTTTGCTGGGTAGGCCACGATGAACTTGGAATATGTGTCTATGAACGTGATGACGTTTCTATAGCCCGATTTTGGGGGCAGAGGCCCTACTATGTCAGTTGCTAACAGCTGCCAGGGTTTGTGGGCGGTGATATGCCCCGAGGGTCCTGTGGTATGTGTGATGTCTTTACCAAGGGCGCAGGCGTGGCAGCTTTGGATGATTTCTTTGGCAAGGAAGGAAGGGTTTGGTGCCCAGTAGGTATCACTGAAAACTTGCAGCAGTTTTTTTGTACCTGGGTGGATGCCGTTGTGGGTATGAAGGTGTCGTAGGGCATCGAGGGCGGTGTCAGGGGCTAGGAGGATATGACCGGTGGGGGTCAGAAGGTGGTCACCCTGCCGATACAGCTTTTTGAAAAGGTGGTGAGGAATCCATGGGGGATGCTCCTTGCGGTGCCACTGCTGGAGGAGGTCAGGTTCTGGTTGGGCGGTGTGGTTGGGGAGCCGAGAGAGAGTGTCCACGTTGGTATGGAGTTTGCCGGGTCGGTATGAGATTTCATAGCTGAATTCCTCCAGCGTTTTGCGCCATCTGATGAGTTGGGCATTATGGGTGATGGACTGTCGTAACCACTGGAGGGACTGGTGGTCTGTAATGATGGCGACTTGGGTCCTGGAGAGATATGCTCGGAAGTGTTCGAGTGCCCAAATTATGCCCAAGCATTCTCGTTTGGTGGCGGCATAATTTTTCTCTGCCTGATTCAGGGTACAGCTGGCACAGGCGATGATGTGCTCATGACCCTCTTGGACTTGTGCTAATGCCGCGCCTATGGCAAGGAGAGAGACGTTGGTGTAGAGGCGGAAGGGGAGGGCGTAGTTGGGAAAAGCCACGATGGGGGCAGAAACAAGCTTGTCTTTGAGCTGCTGGAAGGCTGCTCGTCTCTCGTCCGTCCAGAGAAACGGTTCCCCCTTATGGGTCAGGTCATGGAGGGATTTGGTGATATGGGCAAACCCTTTCACGAAACGGCAGTAATAGGACGTTAAGCTGAGGAAAGCTCGGATGCCATGAATGTCCTGTGGTGGGGGTATGTCTTCAATAGCGCGGAGCTTGTCAGGGTGGGGAGATATTCATGCCTGGGAGATGACGTGCCCCAGGAATGAGACGGTTCTGGCAGCTAGAACGCACTTGGTGGGCTGGAGTTTGAGGCCTGCTTGTTGGATCCTGGTAAAAACCCGGCGGAGGCGCTGCAGGTGGTCGGCCCAAGTTTGGCTGAAAACGATGACGTCATCCAAGTACGCAAGGCATATTTCCCACTTGAGACCACTGAGAATGGACTCCATCAGCCTGGAGAAGGTGGCGGGGTCATTGCAGAGACCAAACGGCAGGATGTTGAACTCGTAGTGCTTGCCATTACTAGTCGAGAAAGCAGTTTTTCCTTGATGTTCTGGGCGCACGGGAACCTGCCAATATCTTGACTGGAGGTCCAGGGTAAAGAACCAGGATGCTCCATACAGGGTCCAGGGAATCGTCTATGTGTGGGAGTGGAGTGGCGTCTTTGGTAGTTACGTTGTTCAGTTGGCAGTAGTCAATGCAGAAACGCATCGTGCCGTTTTTCTTTTTCATGAGGACGACAGGGGAGGACCAGGGGCTGGTGGAGGGGGAGACGACTCCAGCTTCTATCATCTCCTGTACCTGGCAGTCTTCCTTTTTCCGCTGCTTAGGATTCTTCCGTTTGGAGGGCTGTCTGATCAGTGGGCCTGTCATATGAATTTCGTGGGCAAGGTAGATGGTGTGTCCGATGTCTGCTGGCCCTGCCGCGAATAGATCCTGGAAATCCAGAAGAAGGTGGTGTAGGGTGTCTGACTGATGGGTGGAAAGATGGTCGGGGATGGGGGGCAGGGGGGCGGGGGAGTAGGAGGGGGAAGGGATGCAGGGCTCGGCTTCCTCCATCTCTCCAATTATGAGCCCTTTAGGGAGGGTGAGGGGTGAAGGGGCGAGGTTGGCACGATTCAGACCGCCGTATGATATGGGGGGAGGAAAGTCGGAGGAAAAAGGCAGGCCGAGAGGGTTCCCGGTGACAGGAGTGGGGAGAATAGGACGGAGGGGCCCAAGGGCCGATTGAGGGGCACCCAAGCTTCATGATGCGGGGGAATGGTGACGGTGGCAGAAACGGTGGCAGGAAAAAGGGGGGGTGGGGGAGGGGGGAGAAGGGAAGAGGGGGATGAGTCTTCCATCCGGGGCCATGGCATGCAGGTGCAAATGGCCCGGGGAGGAGGGTCGGCTGGTGCATGGAACTGGAGCTGTCAGTTGCGGCAATCTATGGTGGCACCCAGTTTCTGTAATAGGTCCAGCCCCAGGTACCCGTCGTAATTCCGGCAGGAAGAGTCGAAGATTATAAACTGGTGCTGGGTTGACACCAGTTGGTGGGTGTCGACTCTTAACCCGCCCCATCCCGACGTTTTTGGACCTTTTTTTTGGGGGGGGCTCAAACATCTGCTTTTGGTTAGAAACATCGAAAATTCACAGAGAAATCGCTCACCTGAAGTTTAAAATACCCGATTTAGGTGCAAGTACTTCCTTACCTGACTGGGTTTTCTAACAGGCTGGCACCAAAGAAAACGAGTTCTATGGGAAGGTAACTATTTTATCCACTCATAAACAGTATTTGTTTATTTACTTGGTACGAATTTATATGTAGTACAAGAGTATATTGGTTTTCAAACAGTAATATAGGCATTATAAGCATTGTTTCACTCACTAACTCATCACCATTCATGACCTTTTTTTCCCACATTACCTGATCATCATTTCTGACTGTTTCTTCCTCTAATGCTATGTAAACTTTGTCCTCCACATTGTCATCGATTGGGGAATCACTCTGGCCCTGAATGTCTTTATTGGCCAGGTCACTGGTAACAGGTGAATTGCCGAGACAATGGCGTGCAGGGGGGGGAGAGGTTATGCGGTGTAAGGCATTGTTCCTGCTTGGCATCTTGTAGAGGAATAGAGGAAGGTGTCCCGTGTATATGTGCCAAAAATCACTCTCGAAATCATGCGCGAAAATTGAAAATTGTGCAAATTAGGGACCTTGCAATGTTGCCGCATTAATTCACGTCGCCGGGACAGCGCGGGTTAAGGCCCGTGTCTCCCCACAGATGGGCAGGGGGCCATCCCCCGCTTCCACAAGGTGAGTAGCTGTGGGGTGGAGTGGGCAAAAGGTCGATCTGTGGCGGGAGAAGTAGTGGCTACAAAGGCAGGATCTGGCCGCCCCCGTATCGACCAGAAGTCTGGCTTTCACCCCGTTCAGCTTCATCTTATGGTAAACTGGGGGGCAATATTTAGGGGAAATGGCCCCCGCCACCGCGGGATGGTGCGTGGCAGACCTAAAAATCCAGTTGTCTAGGGCCTCCTTCTTCTTGCTCCAGCTCCTGTTCCCCAGGATTGGGCTCCTCCACAGGTGCAGTTTCGTCCTCTGTTGCCTCATCCTCCAGAGAGGAGACTTTGCATTGGGCTGGGGTGGTAGTTTTCCGACATGCAGCCTTCAACTGGTACCGGATATCGTGCAGTGGGCACCTGGAGCTGCACGCTGAGAATTCCCAGGGATTCACTGGGATCAGGTTGGGGTTGTCCCTGTGGGCAGGCCGACAGTGTGTGGGGTGTGCCCTGGGTGGGCTAGGCACTGGGGTGGGGCTGGTACCGGGCATAGGCAGACGTGGCTTGACTGGGGGTGCCGGAATCTTGGTGGGAAACTTTTTCACCACGCTGATCTGCTGGGGTTTAGGGCGGGAGGTCAGGAGGCATCGTGTAAGTTCGATGTCTCGATCCATGTCTCCAGTCGGGTCATGGATCGTAAAGTGTTCTTTTACAACACTGTGGAGCACTCTCAGGAGAGTGTTAAAGGTATGTTGTTTCTGGGTTTCGTCATCTGCCTCTGGGTAGGCAGTGGTGACCAGGCATCTTGCCTGTATTAGGGTATCATCTAGATTCCCGTCGAAAGTCAAACTATTCAGTTTTGATAGTGCCACCACTTTCCCTAGTGATGGGGTGATGGCTTGGATCACGAGTTTCATGAAATTCTGCCAGGTGAGCTCTGGAACGATTTTTCGTGCTATATTGGCCACCGCTTTGCCCAACAGTGGGAGTGTGACTGCAATTTTTGTTGGTCATTTTCAAACCCGATATCTTGTAAAGGTTTGATGATTGCCAGATATGTGTGAACGTTGTATTGTTCGGGGTCGAACTTCGGCAACTGAATGTGGGGTTTGGTTGCCAATTTTCCAGTATTTCCTGACTACCTCTCTCATATGCCCGGGTCAAGAACCACCGCTGTCCACCAGTGTAATGCTAGGTGTTTTAAGTTCGGCTTCCCGTGCTTAAAGCACCTAACGTGTAGCGGGGTCCTCTTTTGAGACCGGGGCTTAGACGAATAGGAGAGACGCAGGACACAAAAACTCAGGCAATAACCTTACACATGTATTACTCAGTCAGACAAGGGAAACAGCAGGTATTAAAGACACGGTATTCTGGGTAATCATCAACTCTTATAACTAGGTAGGGTGAATAGTATCTCGCAGGATACTGTCGGGAAATATATTGAAAGCAATATTCAAAGCGGAATGTTCTAATTTAGTATTGTCCAAGGTCTTTACACGAGTGGAGATGCTAGGGCTATTTCTCACAAGACGGGGGGGTGTAAGGCACTGGGGTCTAATTGTGATTATGGTACTATGAGGCAGAGTTTGATGGTAGCATGTTCACTTTGTTATTATCTGCTTGAGGGTCACTTTTGGTCAATTACCGTCACTTACTCCACAGCCCTGGTACAGGTCTTATCACTGTATAGCTTTTCACTGTGTCTATCTCTCTTTCCAACTTTTGTCTATTACTGTACGTTCACTATTCCGCGTCGTCAATATTGGATCACTATTATCGCCCAGTCACAGTCACTATGGTTCTTCCAGTGCCAAAGGTGCGGCTGAGGGGCCACGCAGCTCCGCTACTGACGGGGCTGGGCACCACCAGGAGTCTCCATGCTCAGGGGGCACGGGATCACGAGCAGGGGCATCTGCTCTCATCCGGGGCTCTTGACGGTGAAGGGGCCCGAACTCTCAGGGCTGGGGACAGGAGTGCAACCCTCAGGACTGGGGCCAAACAATTGCCTGAATTGGTCGTTCAGGCTCGTGATGGAGGGGGAGGTCTTCTGCCATCCAGGTGTCGGGAGTTTCCACCAGGGCGTTCTGGGGAGGGTCTGGGGTTCCCGAGGATTGCAGTCCCAAGGTCTGGGCAGTGCTGACAGGAGGGGGGTGCTGCACCGGTCTGCATTGGGGTCCATCAGGTTGGTCTCCTCCAGAGCCAGTCGTACAGAGCGGAGGCCAGAGGAGACTATAAGGCCTCTCCAATACTCCTCTACGCCCTCTGAGCTGGGGGTCGGGGAACAGGCATCAAGCTTAGGCGGCGGGGCAGCTCTTGGCCACTTCCTGCTGTAGGGCCCGGCTACTGGCCGTTGCTTCCTTGGGACTCGGTTACTGGCCACCAAGGCCCGGCCACTGGCTTTGGCCTGAGAGGGTGAATGTCTGCCAGCAGACCCAGGTACACCTTCGGAGCGGCTACAGGCCATCTGACGAAGGCAGGAGCGGCTACAGGCCGTCTCCTCATTACCCTCACAGCAGCTACAGGCTGTCTCCTTAGCGAGGGGCGAGCGGCTACAGGCTGTCTGACGAAGGTGGGAGCAGCAAAAGGCCATCTCCTTCAAGAGGGGTTTGGAGCGGCTACAGGCCATCTCAAGGGGAACACCTTCAGAGCGGCTACAGGCTGTCTCTGGGGGAATGTCTTCGGAGCGGCTACAGGCCGTCTGACGAAGGTGGGAGCAGCTACAGGCCATCTCCTGCTGGAGGGGTTTGGAGCAGCTACAGGCCGTCTCTGGAAGAACACCTTCAGAGTGGCTACAGGCTGTCTCTTGGCGAAGGCAGGAGCTGCTACAGGCCGTCTCCTTATTACCCTCAGGACGGCTACTGGCCGCTTCCTTAGCGAGGGGCGAGTGGCTACAGGCCGTCTCAAAGAGGAAGACACCTTCAGAGCGGCTACAGGCCGTCTCCTGAGGAAGGCGGGAGCGGCTACAGGCCGTCTCCTTTGGGGTGCTGGCAGGAGCTGGATAGGCAGCTCCACCCCTTAGCTGGTTGGTGAAAGCTCACCTGGAAGGTAGTGCAGTATTCCTGCTGTGGTGACGGCGGGTGGGCTCTGGGTTATAGGGGCGCGCAGCCCAGGCTGACTTAGGCCGTTGTCGCACTGAATCCCGGCGTGCTGCTGCTGCTCCTCCATGGGCTCCTTGTGGAGGTGTCTGGGAGTTCACGGGGACACTATGCTGTATTCCTTGTGGGGGTGGCTGGGTGCTCCAGGGGGCACTATGCTGCATTTTACCATTAAGCTTCATGTGATAAAAAGAGTTATATTATTTTCCTACTGCCAACACCAGATGATTTTATTCATCAGAGAGTGTGTTACAGGAAAGTGAAAATTAAATCCCTGTAACAGAAAAGTCCTGCGCCATGAGCATTTTCATCCTCAAGCTGCCAGCAAGTAATACGTGGTCACCTCGTCTGACGTCTGGTGTAGTCCCGGGCAACGATGATCTGCAACTGTCCTCTGTGTCGCAAGTCTTCCACATCTCTCATTAATCCCTTTTCTGCTGTCTAGGTGGGAATATTAATAAGCTGTGACATAAACTGCAATGACACCTTTCTGAATTTTACTCATGTTGTCACCAGACAATTCTTTTCACTCCGGGAGTAAAAAAATAAAATAAAATAAACTGTGGGCTGTTATGTACCGCCAAAGAGATGGGTGTGGAAGACTTGGTCACCTCTTTATAGTGAGTTTTTCGGCTTCGTATCACAGTTTCTGTTAGAAGCACCATCATGCGAATTTTATAGCATATTATGCTAACTATGCTCTCTCACCCGCACTCCCAGGGATGAACCTGCAAACAAATGAAGTGTATGCTACTTTAGAAAAGAATAATTCAGTTTTTGACCATTTTCCATGGGGTTCGCATTCAAGGAAGCGACAAACATGTAAAGAGAGAGAGAGAGAGAGTTCTTGATGCTAAATTCAAATGCAAAGCCAGCATTGTCTATGGTAAAAGAAGGAGGGAATAAGTACACTTTAAGACATGACACACTAGTTATGGGGCGCTGGGCTATCTTAAATCACTCAGGCTGAGAGAGTAATCAGTCCTGCTCAGCCAGTTGTTGGTTCCCAGCCAGATGGAATAGTTAAAACGACAATAATTCCATAACTATGGTAAGTTAAGCAAAATATTTCATGGGTTGCTGTATCATGAAGTTTCCAAGATGTTCACATACATGTGAAGATATTTCGCATTGGTCGCTAAATCAGCCAAACAGCAATTTCGTGTCCCCCCATAAACCACAGTCCATGGGTTAATGAAGGTTACATCTACCCTCTTCCATTCTGACAAACTTCACCTTAAGTGAACAGTATGGTCTGAAGACAAGAAGAATAACTGCATGTTAAAAATGATGTCTCTGAATTAAAGAAGTTAATGCTTATTAATGCCTGACGTTTATTCATGTGAATCTTTTCGATGCTAAGGGGTTAAATGCAATATTTATAACTCCTTCCCTTTTCTCACATATTTCCATCACTTCTCATGGACCTTATTTCTGTTGCCTGCTTAGTAAGATTATGTGACATTAGCCACTTATTCTTGCTAACAACAGACTGCTTAACACGGGTACTGATAGATTTGTCAAAATGGAAGGGAAAGACATGGTTTTCATCAACCTCTCGTTTCCTGGGTTCTTTCCCAAGTTGAAAACCTAGGTCTGGGTTCCAAACAGACTTAGGAAAGAGTTCCTGTCGTAACTCAGATTGTCATTTGCAGGAAGAACTAGATACATGAGAAACTTCTGCTTTCACCTTGCAGTCTCCCTCCTGCAAATGCGCGCAAAATACAGGCTTATCTTCCCGCAAGTGGAATGTATTTTTTCATTAAAAAAAAAGGGAAAAAAAGACATGGTAAGATGCCCGAAAAATACATATCATGGCTACAACTGAGGATTGAACCTAAGTCTGACTGAGAATCCGGGCTCTGGATGATGTAAAATAAAATAAATTATCATTATAGAGAAGGGTGTTATTTCTTTACTGTTGTGGTTGAGCATATGTTTTTCCCTTCCATATTATTGTACACACTGTCTATCTTCATTTAATCAGGTTCATGCTAGACGATGTTACTAAACTCATGGTGGATC